>NC_092087.1:109904336-110159878 GCF_045679555.1 Salvelinus alpinus
TAGCAGCATAGCCTTTATGTCATTATTATAGATGACGTCCCACACCGTAGCACGTAGCAGCATAGCCTTTATGTCATTATTATAGATGACATCCCACACCGTAGCAGCATAGCCTTTATGTCATTATTATAGAAGACATCCCACACCGTAGCAGCATAGCCTTTATGTCATTATTATAGATGACATCCCACACCGTAGCAGCATAGCAGCATAGCCTTTATGTCATTATTATAGATGACGTCCCACACCGTAGCAGCATAGCCTTTATGTCATTATTATAGATGACATCCCACACCGTAGCAGCATAGCCTTTATGTCATTATTATAGATGACATCCCACACCGTAGCAGCATAGCCTTTATGTCATTATTATAGATGACGTCCCACACCGTAGCAGCATAGCCTTTATGTCATTATTATAGATGACGTCCCACACCGTAGCAGCATAGCCTTTATGTCATTATTATAGATGACGTCCCACACCGTAGCAGCATAGCCTTTATGTCATTATTATAGATGACGTCCCACACCGTAGCAGCATAGCCTTTATGTCATTATTATAGATGACATCCCACACCGTAGCAGCATAGCCTTTATGTCATTATTATAGATGACATCCCACACCGTAGCAGCATAGCCTTTATGTCATTATTATAGATGACGTCCCACACCGTAGCAGCATAGCCTTTATGTCATTATTATAGATGACGTCCCACACCGTAGCAGCATAGCCTTTATGTCATTATTATAGATGACATCCCACACCGTAGCAGCATAGCCTTTATGTCACTATTATAGATGACATCCCACACCGTAGCAGCATAGCCTTTATGTCATTATTATAGATGACATCCCACACCGTAGCAGCATAGCCTTTATGTCATTATTATAGATGACATCCCACACCGTAGCAGCATAGCCTTTATGTCATTATTATAGATGACGTCCCACACCGTAGCAGCATAGCCTTTATGTCATTATTATAGATGACATCCCACACCGTAGAAGCATAGCCTTTATGTCATTATTATAGATGACATCCCACACCGTAGCAGCATAGCCTTTATGTCATTATTATAGATGACATCCCACACCGTAGCAGCATAGCCTTTATGTCATTATTATAGATGACGTCCCACACCGTAGCAGCATAGCCTTTATGTCATTATTATAGATGACATCCCACACCGTAGCAGCATAGCCTTTATGTCATTATTATAGATGACATCCCACACCGTAGCAGCATAGCCTTTATGTCATTATTATAGATGACATCCCACACCGTAGCACGTAGCAGCATAGCCTTAATGTCATTATTATAGATGACATCCCACACCGTAGCAGCATAGCCTTTATGTCATTATTATAGATGACATCCCACACCGTAGAAGCATAGCCTTTATGTCATTATTATAGATGACATCCCACACCGTAGCAGCATAGCCTTTATGTCATTATTATAGATGACATCCCACACCGTAGCAGCATAGCCTTTATGTCATTATTATAGATGACGTCCCACACCGTAGCAGCATAGCCTTTATGTCATTATTATAGATGACATCCCACACCGTAGCAGCATAGCCTTTATGTCATTATTATAGATGACATCCCACACCGTAGCAGCATAGCCCTTATGTCATTATTATAGAAGACATCCCACACTGTAGCAGCATAGCATTTATGTCATTATTATAGATGACATCCCACACCGTAGCAGCATAGCCTTTATGTCATTATTATAGATGACATCCCACACCGTAGCACGTAGCAGCATAGCCTTTATGTCATTATTATGGATGACATCCCACACCGTAGCAGCATAGCCTTTATGTCATTATTATAGATGACGTCCCACACCGTAGCAGCATAGCCTTTATGTCATTATTATAGATGACATCCCACACCGTAGCAGCATAGCCTTTATGTCATTATTATGGATGACATCCCACACCGTAGCAGCATAGCCTTTATGTCATTATTATAGATGACATCCCACACCGTAGCAGCATAGCCTTTATGTCATTATTATAGATGACGTCCCACACCGTAGCAGCATAGCCTTTATGTCATTATTATAGATGACGTCCCACACCGTAGCAGCATAGCCTTTATGTCATTATTATAGATGACGTCCCACACCGTAGCAGCATAGCCTTTATGTCATTATTATAGATGACGTCCCACACCGTAGCAGCATAGCCTTTATGTCATTATTATAGATGACATCCCACACCGTAGCAGCATAGCCTTTATGTCATTATTATAGATGACATCCCACACCGTAGCAGCATAGCCTTTATGTCATTATTATAGATGACATCCCACACCGTAGCAGCATAGCCTTTATGTCATTATTATAGATGACGTCCCACACCGTAGCAGCATAGCCTTTATGTCATTATTATAGATGACATCCCACACCGTAGCAGCATAGCCTTTATGTCATTATTATAGATGACATCCCACACCGTAGCAGCATAGCCTTTATGTCACTATTATAGATGACATCCCACACCGTAGCAGCATAGCCTTTATGTCATTATTATAGATGACGTCCCACACCGTAGCAGCATAGCCTTTATGTCATTATTATAGATGACATCCCACACCGTAGCAGCATAGCCTTTATGTCATTATTATAGATGACATCCCACACCGTAGAAGCATAGCCTTTATGTCATTATTATAGATGACATCCCACACCGTAGCAGCATAGCCTTTATGTCATTATTATAGATGACATCCCACACCGTAGCAGCATAGCCTTTATGTCATTATTATAGATGACATCCCACACCGTAGCAGCATAGCCTTTATGTCATTATTATAGATGACATCCCACACCGTAGCAGCATAGCCTTTATGTCATTATTATAGATGACGTCCCACACCGTAGCAGCATAGCCTTTATGTCATTATTATAGATGACATCCCACACCGTAGCAGCATAGCCTTTATGTCATTATTATAGATGACATCCCACACCGTAGCAGCATAGCCTTTATGTCATTATTATAGATGACATCCCACACCGTAGCACGTAGCAGCATAGCCTTTATGTCATTATTATAGATGACATCCCACACCGTAGCAGCATAGCCTTTATGTCATTATTATAGATGACATCCCACACCGTAGAAGCATAGCCTTTATGTCATTATTATAGATGACATCCCACACCGTAGCAGCATAGCCTTTATGTCATTATTATAGATGACATCCCACACCGTAGCAGCATAGCCTTTATGTCATTGTTATAGATGACGTCCCACACCGTAGCAGCATAGCCTTTATGTCATTATTATAGATGACATCCCACACCGTAGCAGCATAGCCTTTATGTCATTATTATAGATGACATCCCACACCGTAGCAGCATAGCCCTTATGTCATTATTATAGAAGACATCCCACACTGTAGCAGCATAGCATTTATGTCATTATTATAGATGACATCCCACACCGTAGCAGCATAGCCTTTATGTCATTATTATAGATGACATCCCACACCGTAGCACGTAGCAGCATAGCCTTTATGTCATTATTATGGATGACATCCCACACCGTAGCAGCATAGCCTTTATGTCATTATTATAGATGACGTCCCACACCGTAGCAGCATAGCCTTTATGTCATTATTATAGATGACATCCCACACCCGTAGCAGCATAGCCTTTATGTCATTATTATAGATGACATCCCACACCGTAGCAGCATAGCCTTTATGTCATTATTATAGATGACATCCCACACCGTAGCAGCATAGCCTTTATGTCATTATTATAGATGACATCCCACACCGTAGTAGCATAGCCTTTATGTCATTATTATAGATGACATCCCACACCGTAGCAGCATAGCCTTTATGTCATTATTATAGATGACGTCCCACACCGTAGCAGCATAGCCTTTATGTCATTATTATAGATGACGTCCCACACCGTAGCAGCATAGCCTTTATGTCATTATTATAGATGACATCCCACACCGTAGCAGCATAGCCTTTATGTCATTATTATAGATGACATCCCACACCGTAGCACGTAGCAGCATAGCCTTTATGTCATTATTATAGATGACATCCCACACCGTAGCAGCATAGCCTTTATGTCATTATTATAGATGACATCCCACACCGTAGAAGCATAGCCTTTATGTCATTATTATAGATGACATCCCACACCGTAGCAGCATAGCCTTTATGTCATTATTATAGATGACGTCCCACACCGTAGCAGCATAGCCTTTATGTCATTATTATAGATGACGTCCCACACCGTAGCAGCATAGCCTTTATGTCATTATTATAGATGACGTCCCACACCGTAGCAGCATAGCCTTTATGTCATTATTATAGATGACGTCCCACACCGTAGCAGCATAGCCTTTATGTTATTATTATAGATGACATCCCACACCGTAGCAGCATAGCCTTTATGTCATTATTATAGATGACGTCCCACACCGTAGCAGCATAGCCTTTATGTCATTATTATAGATGACATCCCACACCGTAGCCGTAGCAGCATAGCCTTTATGTCATTATTATAGATGACATCCCACACCGTAGCAGCATAGCCTTTATGTCATTATTATAGATGACATCCCACACCGTAGCACGTAGCAGCATAGCCTTTATGTCATTATTATGGATGACATCCCACACCGTAGCAGCATAGCCTTTATGTCATTATTATAGATGACGTCCCACACCGTAGCAGCATAGCCTTTATGTCATTATTATAGATGACATCCCACACCGTAGCAGCATAGCCTTTATGTCATTATTATGGATGACATCCCACACCGTAGCAGCATAGCCTTTATGTCATTATTATAGATGACATCCCACACCGTAGCAGCATAGCCTTTATGTCATTATTATAGATGACATCCCACACCGTAGTAGCATAGCCTTTATGTCATTATTATAGATGACATCCCACACCGTAGCAGCATAGCCTTTATGTCATTATTATAGATGACGTCCCACACCGTAGCAGCATAGCCTTTATGTCATTATTATAGATGACGTCCCACACCGTAGCAGCATAGCCTTTATGTCATTATTATAGATGACATCCCACACCGTAGCAGCATAGCCTTTATGTCATTATTATAGATGACGTCCCACACCGTAGCAGCATAGCCTTTATGTCATTATTATAGATGACATCCCACACCGTAGCAGCATAGCCTTTATGTCATTATTATAGATGACATCCCACACCGTAGCAGCATAGCCTTTATGTCATTATTATAGATGACATCCCACACCGTAGCAGCATAGCCTTTATGTCATTATTATAGATGACGTCCCACACCGTAGCAGCATAGCCTTTATGTCATTATTATAGATGACGTCCCACACCGTAGCAGCATAGCCTTTATGTCATTATTATAGATGACGTCCCACACCGTAGCAGCATAGCCTTTATGTCATTATTATAGATGACATCCCACACCGTAGCAGCATAGCCTGTATGTCATTATTATAGATGACATCCCACACCGTAGCAGCATAGCCTTTATGTCACTATTATAGATGACATCCCACACCGTAGCAGCATAGCCTTTATGTCATTATTATAGATGACGTCCCACACCGTAGCAGCATAGCCTTTATGTCATTATTATAGATGACATCCCACACCGTAGCAGCATAGCCTTTATGTCATTATTATAGATGACATCCCACACCGTAGCAGCATAGCCTTTATGTCACTATTATAGATGACATCCCACACCGTAGCAGCATAGCCTTTATGTCATTATTATAGATGACGTCCCACACCGTAGCAGCATAGCCTTTATGTCATTATTATAGATGACATCCAGCACCGTAGCAGCATAGCCTTTATGTCATTATTATAGATGACATCCCACACCGTAGAAGCATAGCCTTTATGTCATTATTATAGATGACATCCCACACCGTAGCAGCATAGCCTTTATGTCATTATTATAGATGACATCCCACACCGTAGCAGCATAGCCTTTATGTCATTATTATAGATGACGTCCCACACCGTAGCAGCATAGCCTTTATGTCATTATTATAGATGACATCCCACACCGTAGCAGCATAGCCTTTATGTCATTATTATAGATGACGTCCCACACCGTAGCAGCATAGCCTTTATGTCATTATTATAGATGACATCCCACACCGTAGCAGCATAGCCTTTATGTCATTATTATAGATGACATCCCACACCGTAGCAGCATAGCCTTTATGTCATTATTATAGATGACATCCCACACCGTAGCACGTAGCAGCATAGCCTTTATGTCATTATTATAGATGACATCCCACACCGTAGCAGCATAGCCTTTATGTCATTATTATAGATGACATCCCACACCGTAGAAGCATAGCCTTTATGTCATTATTATAGATGACATCCCACACCGTAGCAGCATAGCCTTTATGTCATTATTATAGATGACATCCCACAACGTAGCAGCATAGCCTTTATGTCATTATTATAGATGACGTCCCACACCGTAGCAGCATAGCCTTTATGTCATTATTATAGATGACATCCCACACCGTAGCAGCATAGCCTTTATGTCATTATTATAGATGACATCCCACACCGTAGCAGCATAGCCCTTATGTCATTATTATAGAAGACATCCCACACTGTAGCAGCATAGCATTTATGTCATTATTATAGATGACATCCCACACCGTAGCAGCATAGCCTTTATGTCATTATTATAGATGACATCCCACACCGTAGCACGTAGCAGCATAGCCTTTATGTCATTATTATGGATGACATCCCACACCGTAGCAGCATAGCCTTTATGTCATTATTATAGATGACGTCCCACACCGTAGCAGCATAGCCTTTATGTCATTATTATAGATGACATCCCACACCGTAGCAGCATAGCCTTTATGTCATTATTATGGATGACATCCCACACCGTAGCAGCATAGCCTTTATGTCATTATTATAGATGACATCCCACACCGTAGCAGCATAGCCTTTATGTCATTATTATAGATGACGTCCCACACCGTAGCAGCATAGCCTTTATGTCATTATTATAGATGACGTCCCACACCGTAGCAGCATAGCCTTTATGTCATTATTATAGATGACGTCCCACACCGTAGCAGCATAGCCTTTATGTCATTATTATAGATGACGTCCCACACCGTAGCAGCATAGCCTTTATGTCATTATTATAGATGACGTCCCACACCGTAGCAGCATAGCCTTTATGTCATTATTATAGATGACATCCCACACCGTAGCACGTAGCAGCATAGCCTTTATGTCATTATTATAGATGACATCCCACACCGTAGCAGCATAGCCTTTATGTCATTATTATAGATGACATCCCACACCGTAGAAGCATAGCCTTTATGTCATTATTATAGATGACATCCCACACCGTAGCAGCATAGCCTTTATGTCATTATTATAGATGACATCCCACACCGTAGCAGCATAGCCTTTATGTCATTATTATAGATGACGTCCCACACCGTAGCAGCATAGCCTTTATGTCATTATTATAGATGACGTCCCACACCGTAGCAGCATAGCCTTTATGTCATTATTATAGATGACATCCCACACCGTAGCAGCATAGCCTTTATGTCATTATTATAGATGACATCCCACACCGTAGCAGCATAGCCTTTATGTCATTATTATAGATGACATCCCACACCGTAGCAGCATAGCCTTTATGTCATTATTATAGATGACATCCCACACCGTAGCAGCATAGCCTTTATGTCATTATTATAGATGACATCCCACACCGTAGCAGCATAGCCCTTATGTCATTATTATAGAAGACATCCCACACTATAGCAGCATAGCATTTATGTCATTATTATAGATGACATCCCACACCGTAGCAGCATAGCCTTTATGTCATTATTATAGATGACATCCCACACCGTAGCACGTAGCAGCATAGCCTTTATGTCATTATTATGGATGACATCCCACACCGTAGCAGCATAGCCTTTATGTCATTATTATAGATGACGTCCCACACCGTAGCAGCATAGCCTTTATGTCATTATTATAGATGACATCCCACACCGTAGCAGCATAGCCTTTATGTCATTATTATGGATGACATCCCACACCGTAGCAGCATAGCCTTTATGTCATTATTATAGATGACATCCCACACCGTAGCAGCATAGCCTTTATGTCATTATTATAGATGACATCCCACACCGTAGCACGTAGCAGCATAGCCTTTATGTCATTATTATAGATGACATCCCACACCGTAGCAGCATAGCCTTTATGTCATTATTATAGATGACATCCCACACCGTAGAAGCATAGCCTTTATGTCATTATTATAGATGACATCCCACACCGTAGCAGCATAGCCTTTATGTCATTATTATAGATGACATCCCACACCGTAGCAGCATAGCCTTTATGTCATTATTATAGATGACGTCCCACACCGTAGCAGCATAGCCTTTATGTCATTATTATAGATGACGTCCCACACCGTAGCAGCATAGCCTTTATGTCATTATTATAGATGACGTCCCACACCGTAGCAGCATAGCCTTTATGTCATTATTATAGATGACATCCCACACCGTAGCAGCATAGTCTTTATGTCATTATTATAGATGACGTCCCACACCGTAGCAGCATAGTCTTTATGTCATTATTATAGATGACATCCCACACCGTAGCAGCATAGCCTTTATGTCATTATTATAGATGACATCCCACACTGTAGCAGCATAGCCTTTATGTCATTATTATAGATGACATCCCACACTGTAGCAGCATAGCCTTTATGTCATTATTATAGATGACATCCCACACCGTAGCAGCATAGCCTTTATGTCATTATTATAGATGACATCCCACACCGTAGCACGTAGCAGCATAGCCTTTATGTCATTATTATGGATGACATCCCACACCGTAGCAGCATAGCCTTTATGTCATTATTATAGATGACGTCCCACACCGTAGCAGCATAGCCTTTATGTCATTATTATAGATGACATCCCACACCGTAGCAGCATAGCCTTTATGTCATTATTATGGATGACATCCCACACCGTAGCAGCATAGCCTTTATGTCATTATTATAGATGACATCCCACACCGTAGCAGCATAGCCTTTATGTCATTATTATAGATGACATCCCACACCGTAGTAGCATAGCCTTTATGTCATTATTATAGATGACGTCCCACACCGTAGCAGCATAGCCTTTATGTCATTATTATAGATGACGTCCCACACCGTAGCAGCATAGCCTTTATGTCATTATTATAGATGACGTCCCACACCGTAGCAGCATAGCCTTTATGTCATTATTATAGATGACATCCCACACCGTAGCAGCATAGCCTTTATGTCATTATTATAGATGACATCCCACACCGTAGCACGTAGCAGCATAGCCTTTATGTCATTATTATAGATGACATCCCACACCGTAGCAGCATAGCCTTTATGTCATTATTATAGATGACATCCCACACCGTAGCAGCATAGCCTTTATGTCATTATTATAGATGACATCCCACACCGTAGCAGCATAGCCTTTATGTCATTATTATAGATGACGTCCCACACCGTAGCAGCATAGCCTTTATGTCATTATTATAGATGACGTCCCACACCGTAGCAGCATAGCCTTTATGTCATTATTATAGATGACATCCCACACCGTAGCAGCATAGCCTTTATGTCATTATTATAGATGACATCCCACACCGTAGCAGCATAGCCTTTATGTCATTATTATAGATGACATCCCACACCGTAGCAGCATAGCCTTTATGTCATTATTATAGATGACATCCCACACCGTAGCAGCATAGCCTTTATGTCATTATTATAGATGACGTCCCACACCGTAGCAGCATAGCCTTTATGTCATTATTATAGATGACATCCCACACCGTAGCAGCATAGCCTTTATGTCATTATTATAGATGACGTCCCACACCGTAGCAGCATAGCCTTTATGTCATTATTATAGATGACATCCCACACCGTAGCAGCATAGCCTTTATGTCATTATTATAGATGACATCCCACACCGTAGCAGCATAGCCTTTATGTCATTATTATAGATGACATCCCACACCGTAGCAGCATAGCCTTTATGTCATTATTATAGATGACATCCCACACCGTAGCAGCATAGCCTTTATGTCATTATTATAGATGACATCCCACACCGTAGCAGCATAGCCTTTATGTCATTATTATAGATGACATCCCACACCGTAGCAGCATAGCCTTTATGTCATTATTATAGATGACATCCCACACCGTAGCAGCATAGCCTTTATGTCATTATTATAGATGACATCCCACACCGTAGCAGCATAGCCTTTATGTCATTATTATAGATGACATCCCACACCGTAGCAGCATAGCCTTTATGTCATTATTATAGATGACATCCCACACCGTAGCAGCATAGCCTTTATGTCATTATTATAGATGACGTCCCACACCGTAGCAGCATAGCCTTTATGTCATTATTATAGATGACATCCCACACCGTAGCAGCATAGCCTTTATGTCATTATTATAGATGACATCCCACACCGTAGCAGCATAGCCCTTATGTCATTATTATAGAAGACATCCCACACTGTAGCAGCATAGCATTTATGTCATTATTATAGATGACATCCCACACCGTAGCAGCATAGCCTTTATGTCATTATTATAGATGACATCCCACACCGTAGCACGTAGCAGCATAGCCTTTATGTCATTATTATGGATGACATCCCACACCGTAGCAGCATAGCCTTTATGTCATTATTATAGATGACGTCCCACACCGTAGCAGCATAGCCTTTATGTCATTATTATAGATGACATCCCACACCGTAGCAGCATAGCCTTTATGTCATTATTATGGATGACATCCCACACCGTAGCAGCATAGCCTTTATGTCATTATTATAGATGACATCCCACACCGTAGCAGCATAGCCTTTATGTCATTATTATAGATGACATCCCACACCGTAGTAGCATAGCCTTTATGTCATTATTATAGATGACGTCCCACACCGTAGCAGCATAGCCTTTATGTCATTATTATAGATGACGTCCCACACCGTAGCAGCATAGCCTTTATGTCATTATTATAGATGACGTCCCACACCGTAGCAGCATAGCCTTTATGTCATTATTATAGATGACATCCCACACCGTAGCAGCATAGCCTTTATGTCATTATTATAGATGACGTCCCACACCGTAGCAGCATAGCCTTTATGTCATTATTATAGATGACATCCCACACCGTAGCAGCATAGCCTTTATGTCATTATTATAGATGACGTCCCACACCGTAGCAGCATAGCCTTTATGTCATTATTATAGATGACATCCCACACCGTAGCAGCATAGCCTTTATGTCATTATTATAGATGACATCCCACACCGTAGCAGCATAGCCTTTATGTCATTATTATAGATGACGTCCCACACCGTAGCAGCATAGCCTTTATGTCATTATTATAGATGACATCCCACACCGTAGCAGCATAGCCTTTATGTCATTATTATAGATGACATCCCACACCGTAGCAGCATAGCCTTTATGTCATTATTATAGATGACATCCCACACCGTAGCAGCATAGCCTTTATGTCATTATTATAGATGACGTCCCACACCGTAGCAGCATAGCCTTTATGTCATTATTATAGATGACGTCCCACACCGTAGCAGCATAGCCTTTATGTCATTATTATAGATGACGTCCCACACCGTAGCAGCATAGCCTTTATGTCATTATTATAGATGACGTCCCACACCGTAGCAGCATAGCCTTTATGTCATTATTATAGATGACATCCCACACCGTAGCAGCATAGCCTTTATGTCATTATTATAGATGACATCCCACACCGTAGCAGCATAGCCTTTATGTCATTATTATAGATGACGTCCCACACCGTAGCAGCATAGCCTTTATGTCATTATTATAGATGACGTCCCACACCGTAGCAGCATAGCCTTTATGTCATTATTATAGATGACGTCCCACACCGTAGCAGCATAGCCTTTATGTCATTATTATAGATGACATCCCACACCGTAGCAGCATAGCCTTTATGTCATTATTATAGATGACATCCCACATCGTAGCAGCATAGCCTTTATGTCATTATTATAGATGACATCCCACACCGTAGCAGCAGAGCCTTTATGTCATTATTATAGATGACATCCCACACCGTAGCAGCATAGCCTTTATGTCATTATTATAGATGACATCCCACGTAGCCGTAGCAGCATAGCCTTTATGTCATTATTATAGATGACATCCCACACCGTAGCAGCATAGCCTTTATGTCATTATTATAGAAGACATCCCACACCGTAGCAGCATAGCCTTTATGTCATTATTATAGATGACATCCCACACCGTAGCAGCATAGCAGCATAGCCTTTATGTCATTATTATAGATGACGTCCCACACCGTAGCAGCATAGCCTTTATGTCATTATTATAGATGACATCCCACACCGTAGCAGCATAGCCTTTATGTCATTATTATAGATGACATCCCACACCGTAGCAGCATAGCCTTTATGTCATTATTATAGATGACGTCCCACACCGTAGCAGCATAGCCTTTATGTCATTATTATAGATGACGTCCCACACCGTAGCAGCATAGCCTTTATGTCATTATTATAGATGACATCCCACACCGTAGCAGCATAGCCTTTATGTCATTATTATAGATGACATCCCACACCGTAGCAGCATAGCCTTTATGTCATTATTATAGATGACATCCCACACCGTAGCAGCATAGCCTTTATGTCATTATTATAGATGACATCCCACACCGTAGCAGCATAGCCTTTATGTCATTATTATAGATGACGTCCCACACCGTAGCAGCATAGCCTTTATGTCATTATTATAGATGACATCCCACACCGTAGCAGCATAGCCTTTATGTCATTATTATAGATGACATCCCACACCGTAGCAGCATAGCCTTTATGTCATTATTATAGATGACATCCCACACCGTAGCAGCATAGCCTTTATGTCACTATTATAGATGACATCCCACACCGTAGCAGCATAGCCTTTATGTCATTATTATAGATGACGTCCCACACCGTAGCAGCATAGCCTTTATGTCATTATTATAGATGACATCCCACACCGTAGCAGCATAGCCTTTATGTCACTATTATAGATGACATCCCACACCGTAGCAGCATAGCCTTTATGTCATTATTATAGATGACGTCCCACACCGTAGAAGCATAACCTTTATGTCATTATTATAGATGACATCCCACACCGTAGCACGTAGCAGCATAGCCTTTATGTCATTATTATAGATGACGTCCCACACCGTAGCAGCATAGCCTTTATGTCATTATTATAGATGACATCCCACACCGTAGCAGCATAGCCTTTATGTCATTATTATAGATGACGTCCCACACCGTAGCAGCATAGCCTTTATGTCATTATTATAGATGACATCCCACACCGTAGCAGCATAGCCTTTATGTCATTATTATAGATGACATCCCACACCGTAGCAGCATAGCCTTTATGTCATTATTATAGATGACGTCCCACACCGTAGCAGCATAGCCTTTATGTCATTATTATAGATGACGTCCCACACCGTAGCAGCATAGCCTTTATGTCATTATTATAGATGACATCCCACACCGTAGCAGCATAGCCTTTATGTCATTATTATAGATGACATCCCACACCGTAGCAGCATAGCCTTTATGTCATTATTATAGATGACATCCCACACCGTAGCAGCATAGCCTTTATGTCATTATTATAGATGACATCCCACACCGTAGCAGCATAGCCTTTATGTCATTATTATAGATGACGTCCCACACCGTAGCAGCATAGCCTTTATGTCATTATTATAGATGACATCCCACACCGTAGCAGCATAGCCTTTATGTCATTATTATAGATGACATCCCACACCGTAGCAGCATAGCCTTTATGTCATTATTATAGATGACGTCCCACAACGTAGCAGCATAGCCTTTATGTCATTATTATAGATGACATCCCACACCGTAGCAGCATAGCCTTTATGTCATTATTATAGATGACATCCCACACCGTAGCAGCATAGCCTTTATGTCATTATTATAGATGACATCCCACACCGTAGCAGCATAGCCTTTATGTCATTATTATAGATGACATCCCACACCGTAGCAGCATAGCCTTTATGTCATTATTATAGATGACATCCCACACCGTAGCAGCATAGCCTGTATGTCATTATTATAGATGACATCCCACACCGTAGCAGCATAGCCTTTATGTCACTATTATAGATGACATCCCACACCGTAGCAGCATAGCCTTTATGTCATTATTATAGATGACGTCCCACACCGTAGCAGCATAGCCTTTATGTCATTATTATAGATGACATCCCACACCGTAGCAGCATAGCCTTTATGTCATTATTATAGATGACATCCCACACCGTAGCAGCATAGCCTTTATGTCATTATTATAGATGACGTCCCACACCGTAGCAGCATAGCCTTTATGTCATTATTATAGATGACGTCCCACACCGTAGCAGCATAGCCTTTATGTCATTATTATAGATGACATCCCACACCGTAGCAGCATAGCCTTTATGTCATTATTATAGATGACGTCCCACACCGTAGCAGCATAGCCTTTATGTCATTATTATAGATGACGTCCCACACCGTAGCAGCATAGCCTTTATGTCATTATTATAGATGACATCCCACACCGTAGCAGCATAGCCTTTATGTCATTATTATAGATGACATCCCACACCGTAGCAGCATAGCCTTTATGTCATTATTATAGATGACATCCCACACCGTAGAAGCATAGCCTTTATGTCATTATTATAGATGACATCCCACACCGTAGCAGCATAGCCTTTATGTCATTATTATAGATGACATCCCACACCGTAGCAGCATAGCCTTTATGTCATTATTATAGATGACGTCCCACACCGTAGCAGCATAGCCTTTATGTTATTATTATAGATGACATCCCACACCGTAGCAGCATAGCCTTTATGTCATTATTATAGATGACGTCCCACACCGTAGCAGCATAGCCTTTATGTCATTATTATAGATGACGTCCCACACCGTAGCAGCATAGCCTTTATGTCATTATTATAGATGACATCCCACACCGTAGCAGCATAGCCCTTATGTCATTATTATAGAAGACATCCCACACTGTAGCAGCATAGCATTTATGTCATTATTATAGATGACATCCCACACCGTAGCAGCATAGCCTTTATGTCATTATTATAGATGACATCCCACACCGTAGCACGTAGCAGCATAGCCTTTATGTCATTATTATGGATGACATCCCACACCGTAGCAGCATAGCCTTTATGTCATTATTATAGATGACGTCCCACACCGTAGCAGCATAGCCTTTATGTCATTATTATAGATGACATCCCACACCGTAGCAGCATAGCCTTTATGTCATTATTATGGATGACATCCCACACCGTAGCAGCATAGCCTTTATGTCATTATTATAGATGACATCCCACACCGTAGCAGCATAGCCTTTATGTCATTATTATAGATGACATCCCACACCGTAGTAGCATAGCCTTTATGTCATTATTATAGATGACGTCCCACACCGTAGCAGCATAGCCTTTATGTCATTATTATAGATGACGTCCCACACCGTAGCAGCATAGCCTTTATGTCATTATTATAGATGACGTCCCACACCGTAGCAGCATAGCCTTTATGTCATTATTATAGATGACATCCCACACCGTAGCAGCATAGCCTTTATGTCATTATTATAGATGACGTCCCACACCGTAGCAGCATAGCCTTTATGTCATTATTATAGATGACATCCCACACCGTAGCAGCATAGCCTTTATGTCATTATTATAGATGACGTCCCACACCGTAGCAGCATAGCCTTTATGTCATTATTATAGATGACATCCCACACCGTAGCAGCATAGCCTTTATGTCATTATTATAGATGACATCCCACACCGTAGCAGCATAGCCTTTATGTCATTATTATAGATGACGTCCCACACCGTAGCAGCATAGCCTTTATGTCATTATTATAGATGACATCCCACACCGTAGCAGCATAGCCTTTATGTCATTATTATAGATGACATCCCACACCGTAGCAGCATAGCCTTTATGTCATTATTATAGATGACATCCCACACCGTAGCAGCATAGCCTTTATGTCATTATTATAGATGACGTCCCACACCGTAGCAGCATAGCCTTTATGTCATTATTATAGATGACGTCCCACACCGTAGCAGCATAGCCTTTATGTCATTATTATAGATGACGTCCCACACCGTAGCAGCATAGCCTTTATGTCATTATTATAGATGACGTCCCACACCGTAGCAGCATAGCCTGTATGTCATTATTATAGATGACATCCCACACCGTAGCAGCATAGCCTTTATGTCACTATTATAGATGACATCCCACACCGTAGCAGCATAGCCTTTATGTCATTATTATAGATGACGTCCCACACCGTAGCAGCATAGCCTTTATGTCATTATTATAGATGACGTCCCACACCGTAGCAGCATAGCCTTTATGTCATTATTATAGATGACGTCCCACACCGTAGCAGCATAGCCTTTATGTCATTATTATAGATGACATCCCACACCGTAGCAGCATAGCCTTTATGTCATTATTATAGATGACATCCCACATCGTAGCAGCATAGCCTTTATGTCATTATTATAGATGACATCCCACACCGCAGCAGCAGAGCCTTTATGTCATTATTATAGATGACATCCCACACCGTAGCAGCATAGCCTTTATGTCATTATTATAGATGACGTCCCACACCGTAGCACGTAGCAGCATAGCCTTTATGTCATTATTATAGATGACATTCCACACCGTAGCAGCATAGCCTTTATGTCATTATTATAGAAGACATCCCACACCGTAGCAGCATAGCCTTTATGTCATTATTATAGATGACATCCCACACCGTAGCAGCATAGCAGCATAGCCTTTATGTCATTATTATAGATGACGTCCCACACCGTAGCAGCATAGCCTTTATGTCATTATTATAGATGACATCCCACACCGTAGCAGCATAGCCTTTATGTCATTATTATAGATGACATCCCACACCGTAGCAGCATAGCCTTTATGTCATTATTATAGATGACGTCCCACACCGTAGCAGCATAGCCTTTATGTCATTATTATAGATGACGTCCCACACCGTAGCAGCATAGCCTTTATGTCATTATTATAGATGACATCCCACACCGTAGCAGCATAGCCTTTATGTCATTATTATAGATGACATCCCACACCGTAGCAGCATAGCCTTTATGTCATTATTATAGATGACATCCCACACCGTAGCAGCATAGCCTTTATGTCATTATTATAGATGACATCCCACACCGTAGCAGCATAGCCTTTATGTCATTATTATAGATGACGTCCCACACCGTAGCAGCATAGCCTTTATGTCATTATTATAGATGACATCCCACACCGTAGCAGCATAGCCTTTATGTCATTATTATAGATGACATCCCACACCGTAGCAGCATAGCCTTTATGTCATTATTATAGATGACATCCCACACCGTAGCAGCATAGCCTTTATGTCACTATTATAGATGACATCCCACACCGTAGCAGCATAGCCTTTATGTCATTATTATAGATGACGTCCCACACCGTAGCAGCATAGCCTTTATGTCATTATTATAGATGACATCCCACACCGTAGCAGCATAGCCTTTATGTCACTATTATAGATGACATCCCACACCGTAGCAGCATAGCCTTTATGTCATTATTATAGATGACGTCCCACACCGTAGAAGCATAACCTTTATGTCATTATTATAGATGACATCCCACACCGTAGCACGTAGCAGCATAGCCTTTATGTCATTATTATAGATGACGTCCCACACCGTAGCAGCATAGCCTTTATGTCATTATTATAGATGACATCCCACACCGTAGCAGCATAGCCTTTATGTCATTATTATAGATGACGTCCCACACCGTAGCAGCATAGCCTTTATGTCATTATTATAGATGACATCCCACACCGTAGCAGCATAGCCTTTATGTCATTATTATAGATGACATCCCACACCGTAGCAGCATAGCCTTTATGTCATTATTATAGATGACGTCCCACACCGTAGCAGCATAGCCTTTATGTCATTATTATAGATGACGTCCCACACCGTAGCAGCATAGCCTTTATGTCATTATTATAGATGACATCCCACACCGTAGCAGCATAGCCTTTATGTCATTATTATAGATGACATCCCACACCGTAGCAGCATAGCCTTTATGTCATTATTATAGATGACATCCCACACCGTAGCAGCATAGCCTTTATGTCATTATTATAGATGACATCCCACACCGTAGCAGCATAGCCTTTATGTCATTATTATAGATGACGTCCCACACCGTAGCAGCATAGCCTTTATGTCATTATTATAGATGACATCCCACACCGTAGCAGCATAGCCTTTATGTCATTATTATAGATGACATCCCACACCGTAGCAGCATAGCCTTTATGTCATTATTATAGATGACGTCCCACAACGTAGCAGCATAGCCTTTATGTCATTATTATAGATGACATCCCACACCGTAGCAGCATAGCCTTTATGTCATTATTATAGATGACATCCCACACCGTAGCAGCATAGCCTTTATGTCATTATTATAGATGACATCCCACACCGTAGCAGCATAGCCTTTATGTCATTATTATAGATGACATCCCACACCGTAGCAGCATAGCCTTTATGTCATTATTATAGATGACATCCCACACCGTAGCAGCATAGCCTGTATGTCATTATTATAGATGACATCCCACACCGTAGCAGCATAGCCTTTATGTCACTATTATAGATGACATCCCACACCGTAGCAGCATAGCCTTTATGTCATTATTATAGATGACGTCCCACACCGTAGCAGCATAGCCTTTATGTCATTATTATAGATGACATCCCACACCGTAGCAGCATAGCCTTTATGTCATTATTATAGATGACATCCCACACCGTAGCAGCATAGCCTTTATGTCATTATTATAGATGACGTCCCACACCGTAGCAGCATAGCCTTTATGTCATTATTATAGATGACGTCCCACACCGTAGCAGCATAGCCTTTATGTCATTATTATAGATGACATCCCACACCGTAGCAGCATAGCCTTTATGTCATTATTATAGATGACATCCCACACCGTAGCAGCATAGCCTTTATGTCATTATTATAGATGACATCCCACACCGTAGCAGCATAGCCTTTATGTCATTATTATAGATGACATCCCACACCGTAGCAGCATAGCCTTTATGTCATTATTATAGATGACATCCCACACCGTAGCAGCATAGCCTTTATGTCATTATTATAGATGACGTCCCACACCGTAGCAGCATAGCCTTTATGTCATTATTATAGATGACATCCCACACCGTAGCAGCATAGCCTTTATGTCATTATTATAGATGACATCCCACACCGTAGCAGCATAGCCTTTATGTCATTATTATAGATGACATCCCACACCGTAGCAGCATAGCCTTTATGTCACTATTATAGATGACATCCCACACCGTAGCAGCATAGCCTTTATGTCATTATTATAGATGACGTCCCACACCGTAGCAGCATAGCCTTTATGTCATTATTATAGATGACATCCCACACCGTAGCAGCATAGCCTTTATGTCACTATTATATATGACATCCCACACGGTAGCAGCATAGCCTTTATGTCATTATTATAGATGACGTCCCACACCGTAGAAGCATAACCTTTATGTCATTATTATAGATGACATCCCACACCGTAGCACGTAGCAGCATAGCCTTTATGTCATTATTATAGATGACGTCCCACACCGTAGCAGCATAGCCTTTATGTCATTATTATAGATGACATCCCACACCGTAGCAGCATAGCCTTTATGTCATTATTATAGATGACGTCCCACACCGTAGCAGCATAGCCTTTATGTCATTATTATAGATGACATCCCACACCGTAGCAGCATAGCCTTTATGTCATTATTATAGATGACATCCCACACCGTAGCAGCATAGCCTTTATGTCATTATTATAGATGACATCCCACACCGTAGCAGCATAGCCTTTATGTCATTATTATAGATGACGTCCCACACCGTAACAGCATAGCCTTTATGTCATTATTATAGATGACATCCCACACCGTAGCAGCATAGCCTTTATGTCATTATTATAGATGACATCCCACACCGTAGCAGCATAGCCTTTATGTCATTATTATAGATGACATCCCACACCGTAGCAGCATAGCCTTTATGTCATTATTATAGATGACATCCCACACCGTAGCAGCATAGCCTTTATGTCATTATTATAGATGACATCCCAAACCGTAGCAGCATAGCCTTTATGTCATTATTATAGATGACGTCCCACACCGTAGCAGCATAGCCTTTATGTCATTATTATAGATGACATCCCACACCGTAGCAGCATAGCCTTTATGTCATTATTATAGATGACATCCCACACCGTAGCAGCATAGCCTTTATGTCATTATTATAGATGACGTCCCACACCGTAGCAGCATAGCCTTTATGTCATTATTATAGATGACATCCCACACCGTAGCAGCATAGCCTTTATGTCATTATTATAGATGACATCCCACACCGTAGCAGCATAGCCTTTATGTCATTATTATAGATGACATCCCACACCGTAGCAGCATAGCCTTTATGTCATTATTATAGATGACATCCCACACCGTAGCAGCATAGCCTTTATGTCATTATTATAGATGACATCCCACACCGTAGCAGCATAGCCTGTATGTCATTATTATAGATGACATCCCACACCGTAGCAGCATAGCCTTTATGTCACTATTATAGATGACATCCCACACCGTAGCAGCATAGCCTTTATGTCATTATTATAGATGACGTCCCACACCGTAGCAGCATAGCCTTTATGTCATTATTATAGATGACATCCCACACCGTAGCAGCATAGCCTTTATGTCATTATTATAGATGACATCCCACACCGTAGCAGCATAGCCTGTATGTCATTATTATAGATGACATTCCACACCGTAGCAGCATAGCCTTTATGTCATTATTATAGATGACATCCCACACCGTAGCAGCATAGCCTGTATGTCATTATTATAGATGACATCCCACACCGTAGCAGCATAGCCTTTATGTCATTATTATAGATGACATCCCACACCGTAGAAGCATAGCCTTTATGTCATTATTATAGATGACATCCCACACCGTAGCAGCATAGCCTTTATGTCATTATTATAGATGACGTCCCACACCGTAGCAGCATAGCCTTTATGTCATTATTATAGATGACGTCCCACACCGTAGCAGCATAGCCTTTATGTCATTATTATAGATGACGTCCCACACCGTAGCAGCATAGCCTTTATGTCATTATTATAGATGACGTCCCACACCGTAGCAGCATAGCCTTTATGTCATTATTATAGATGACATCCCACACCGTAGCAGCATAGCCTTTATGTCATTATTATAGATGACGTCCCACACCGTAGCAGCATAGCCTTTATGTCATTATTATAGATGACATCCCACACCGTAGCACGTAGCAGCATAGCCTTTATGTTATTATTATAGATGACATCCCACACCGTAGCAGCATAGCCTTTATGTCATTATTATAGATGACATCCCACACCGTAGCAGCATAGCCTTTATGTCATTATTATAGATGACATCCCACACCGTAGCACGTAGCAGCATAGCCTTTATGTCATTATTATAGATGACATCCCACACCGTAGCACGTAGCAGCATAGCCTTTATGTTATTATTATAGATGACGTCCCACACCGTAGCAGCATAGCCTTTATGTCATTATTATAGATGACATCCCACACCGTAGCAGCATAGCCTTTATGTCATTATTATAGATGACATCCCACACCGTAGCAGCATAGCCTTTATGTCATTATTATAGATGACATCCCACACCATAGCACGTAGCAGCATAGCCTTTGTGTCATTATTATAGATGACATCCCACACACTGTAGCAGCATAGCCTTTATGTCATTATTATAGATGACATCCCACACCGTAGCAGCATAGCCTTTATGTCATTATTATAGATGACATCCCACACCATAGCACGTAGCAGCATAGCCTTTATGTCATTATTATAGATGACATCCCACACCGTAGCAGCATAGCCTTTATGTCATTATTATAGATGACATCCCACACCATAGCACGTAGCAGCATAGCCTTTGTGTCATTATTATAGATGACATCCCACACACTGTAGCAGCATAGCCTTTATGTCATTATTATAGATGACATCCCACACCGTAGCAGCATAGCCTTTATGTCATTATTATAGATGACATCCCACACCATAGCACGTAGCAGCATAGCCTTTATGTCATTATTATAGATGACATCCCACACCGTAGCAGCATAGCCTTTATGTCATTATTATAGATGACATCCCACACCATAGCACGTAGCAGCATAGCCTTTATGTCATTATTATAGATGACATCCCACACACCGTAGCAGCATAGCCTTTATGTCATTATTATAGATGACATCCCACACCATAGCAGCATAGCCTTTATGTCATTATTATAGATGACGTCCCACACCGTAGCAGCATAGCCTTTATGTCATTATTATAGATGACGTCCCACACCGTAGCAGCATAGCCTTTATGTCATTATTATAGATGACGTCCCACACCGTAGCAGCATAGCCTTTATGTCATTATTATAGATGACATCCCACACCGTAGCAGCATAGCCTTTATGTCATTATTATAGATGACGTCCCACACCGTAGCAGCATAGCCTTTATGTCATTATTATAGATGACGTCCCACACCGTAGCAGCATAGCCTTTATGTCATTATTATAGATGACATCCCACACCGTAGCAGCATAGCCTTTATGTCATTATTATAGATGACATCCCACACCGTAGCAGCATAGCCTTTATGTCATTATTATAGATGACATCCCACACCGTAGCAGCATAGCCTTTATGTCATTATTATAGATGACATCCCACACCGTAGCAGCATAGCCTGTATGTCATTATTATAGATGACATCCCACACCGTAGCAGCATAGCCTTTATGTCACTATTATAGATGACATCCCACACCGTAGCAGCATAGCCTTTATGTCATTATTATAGATGACGTCCCACACCGTAGCAGCATAGCCTTTATGTCATTATTATAGATGACGTCCCACACCGTAGCAGCATAGCCTTTATGTCATTATTATAGATGACATCCCACACCGTAGCAGCATAGCCTTTATGTCATTATTATAGATGACATCCCACACCGTAGCAGCATAGCCTGTATGTCATTATTATAGATGACATCCCACACCGTAGCAGCATAGCCTTTATGTCATTATTATAGATGACATCCCACACCGTAGCAGCATAGCCTGTATGTCATTATTATAGATGACATCCCACACCGTAGCAGCATAGCCTTTATGTCATTATTATAGATGACATCCCACACCGTAGCAGCATAGCCTTTATGTCATTATTATAGATGACATCCCACACCGTAGCAGCATAGCCTTTATGTCATTATTATAGATGACATCCCACACCGTAGCAGCATAGCCTTTATGTCATTATTATAGATGACATCCCACACCGTAGCAGCATAGCCTTTATGTCATTATTATAGATGACGTCCCACACCGTAGCAGCATAGCCTTTATGTCATTATTATAGATGACGTCCCACACCGTAGCAGCATAGCCTTTATGTCATTATTATAGATGACGTCCCACACCGTAGCAGCATAGCCTTTATGTCATTATTATAGATGACATCCCACACCGTAGCAGCATAGCCTTTATGTCATTATTATAGATGACATCCCACACCGTAGCAGCATAGCCTTTATGTCATTATTATAGATGACGTCCCACACCGTAGCAGCATAGCCTTTATGTCATTATTATAGATGACATCCCACACCGTAGCACGTAGCAGCATAGCCTTTATGTTATTATTATAGATGACATCCCACACCGTAGCAGCATAGCCTTTATGTCATTATTATAGATGACATCCCACACCGTAGCAGCATAGCCTTTATGTCATTATTATAGATGACATCCCACACCGTAGCACGTAGCAGCATAGCCTTTATGTCATTATTATAGATGACATCCCACACCGTAGCACGTAGCAGCATAGCCTTTATGTTATTATTATAGATGACGTCCCACACCGTAGCAGCATAGCCTTTATGTCATTATTATAGATGACATCCCACACCGTAGCAGCATAGCCTTTATGTCATTATTATAGATGACATCCCACACCGTAGCAGCATAGCCTTTATGTCATTATTATAGATGACATCCCACACCATAGCACGTAGCAGCATAGCCTTTGTGTCATTATTATAGATGACATCGCACACACTGTAGCAGCATAGCCTTTATGTCATTATTATAGATGACATCCCACACCGTAGCAGCATAGCCTTTATGTCATTATTATAGATGACATCCCACACCATAGCACGTAGCAGCATAGCCTTTATGTCATTATTATAGATGACATCCCACACCGTAGCAGCATAGCCTTTATGTCATTATTATAGATGACATCCCACACCATAGCACGTAGCAGCATAGCCTTTGTGTCATTATTATAGATGACATCCCACACACTGTAGCAGCATAGCCTTTATGTCATTATTATAGATGACATCCCACACCGTAGCAGCATAGCCTTTATGTCATTATTATAGATGACATCCCACACCATAGCACGTAGCAGCATAGCCTTTATGTCATTATTATAGATGACATCCCACACCGTAGCAGCATAGCCTTTATGTCATTATTATAGATGACATCCCACACCATAGCACGTAGCAGCATAGCCTTTATGTCATTATTATAGATGACATCCCACACACCGTAGCAGCATAGCCTTTATGTCATTATTATAGATGACATCCCACACCATAGCAGCATAGCCTTTATGTCATTATTATAGATGACGTCCCACACCGTAGCAGCATAGCCTTTATGTCATTATTATAGATGACGTCCCACACCGTAGCAGCATAGCCTTTATGTCATTATTATAGATGACGTCCCACACCGTAGCAGCATAGCCTTTATGTCATTATTATAGATGACATCCCACACCGTAGCAGCATAGCCTTTATGTCATTATTATAGATGACGTCCCACACCGTAGCAGCATAGCCTTTATGTCATTATTATAGATGACATCCCACACCGTAGCAGCATAGCCTTTATGTCATTATTATAGATGACATCCCACACCGTAGCAGCATAGCCTTTATGTCATTATTATAGATGACATCCCACACCGTAGCAGCATAGCCTTTATGTCATTATTATAGATGACATCCCACACCGTAGCAGCATAGCCTTTATGTCATTATTATAGATGACATCCCACACCGTAGCAGCATAGCCTGTATGTCATTATTATAGATGACATCCCACACCGTAGCAGCATAGCCTTTATGTCACTATTATAGATGACATCCCACACCGTAGCAGCATAGCCTTTATGTCATTATTATAGATGACGTCCCACACCGTAGCAGCATAGCCTTTATGTCATTATTATAGATGACGTCCCACACCGTAGCAGCATAGCCTTTATGTCATTATTATAGATGACATCCCACACCGTAGCAGCATAGCCTTTATGTCATTATTATAGATGACATCCCACACCGTAGCAGCATAGCCTGTATGTCATTATTATAGATGACATCCCACACCGTAGCAGCATAGCCTTTATGTCATTATTATAGATGACATCCCACACCGTAGCAGCATAGCCTGTATGTCATTATTATAGATGACATCCCACACCGTAGCAGCATAGCCTTTATGTCATTATTATAGATGACATCCCACACCGTAGCAGCATAGCCTTTATGTCATTATTATAGATGACATCCCACACCGTAGCAGCATAGCCTTTATGTCATTATTATAGATGACATCCCACACCGTAGCAGCATAGCCTTTATGTCACTATTATAGATGACATCCCACACCGTAGCAGCATAGCCTTTATGTCATTATTATAGATGACGTCCCACACCGTAGCAGCATAGCCTTTATGTCATTATTATAGATGACATCCCACACCGTAGCAGCATAGCCTTTATGTCACTATTATAGATGACATCCCACACCGTAGCAGCATAGCCTTTATGTCATTATTATAGATGACGTCCCACACCGTAGAAGCATAACCTTTATGTCATTATTATAGATGACATCCCACACCGTAGCACGTAGCAGCATAGCCTTTATGTCATTATTATAGATGACGTCCCACACCGTAGCAGCATAGCCTTTATGTCATTATTATAGATGACATCCCACACCGTAGCAGCATAGCCTTTATGTCATTATTATAGATGACGTCCCACACCGTAGCAGCATAGCCTTTATGTCATTATTATAGATGACATCCCACACCGTAGCAGCATAGCCTTTATGTCATTATTATAGATGACGTCCCACACCGTAGCAGCATAGCCTTTATGTCATTATTATAGATGACGTCCCACACCGTAGCAGCATAGCCTTTATGTCATTATTATAGATGACGTCCCACACCGTAGCAGCATAGCCTTTATGTCATTATTATAGATGACATCCCACACCGTAGCAGCATAGCCTTTATGTCATTATTATAGATGACATCCCACACCGTAGCAGCATAGCCTTTATGTCATTATTATAGATGACGTCCCACACCGTAGCAGCATAGCCTTTATGTCATTATTATAGATGACGTCCCACACCGTAGCAGCATAGCCTTTATGTCATTATTATAGATGACGTCCCACACCGTAACACGTAGCATCATAGCCTTTATGTCATTATTATAGATGACATCCCACACCGTAGCAGCATAGTATTTATGTCATTATTAAAGATGACATCCCACACCGCAGCAGCATAGCCTTTATGTCATTATTATAGATGACATCCCACACCGTAGCAGCATAGCCTTTATGTCATTATTATAGATGACATCCCACACCGTAGCAGCATAGCCTTTATGTCATTATTATAGATGACATCCCACACCGTAGCAGCATAGCCTTTATGTCATTATTATAGATGACGTCCCACACCGTAGCAGCATAGCCTTTATGTCATTATTATAGATGACGTCCCACACCGTAGCAGCATAGCCTTTATGTCATTATTATAGATGACATCCCACACCGTAGCAGCATAGCCTTTATGTCATTATTATAGATGACATCCCACACCGTAGCAGCATAGCCTTTATGTCATTATTATAGATGACATCCCACACCGTAGCAGCATAGCCTTTATGTCATTATTATAGATGACATCCCACACCGTAGCAGCATAGCCTTTATGTCATTATTATAGATGACATCCCACACCGTAGCAGCATAGCCTTTATGTCATTATTATAGATGACGTCCCACACCGTAGCAGCATAGCCTTTATGTCATTATTATAGATGACGTCCCACACCGTAGCAGCATAGCCTTTATGTCATTATTATAGATGACATCCCACACCGTAGCAGCATAGCCTTTATGTCATTATTATAGATGACGTCCCACACCGTAGCAGCATAGCCTTTATGTCATTATTATAGATGACATCCCACACCGTAGCAGCATAGCCTTTATGTCATTATTATAGATGACATCCCACACCGTAGCAGCATAGCCTTTATGTCATTATTATAGATGACATCCCACACCGTAGCAGCATAGCCTTTATGTCATTATTATAGATGACATCCCACACCGTAGCAGCATAGCCTTTATGTCATTATTATAGATGACATCCCACACCGTAGCAGCATAGCCTGTATGTCATTATTATAGATGACATCCCACACCGTAGCAGCATAGCCTTTATGTCACTATTATAGATGACATCCCACACCGTAGCAGCATAGCCTTTATGTCATTATTATAGATGACGTCCCACACCGTAGCAGCATAGCCTTTATGTCATTATTATAGATGACATCCCACACCGTAGCAGCATAGCCTTTATGTCATTATTATAGATGACATCCCACACCGTAGCAGCATAGCCTGTATGTCATTATTATAGATGACATCCCACACCGTAGCAGCATAGCCTTTATGTCATTATTATAGATGACATCCCACACCGTAGCAGCATAGCCTGTATGTCATTATTATAGATGACATCCCACACCGTAGCAGCATAGCCTTTATGTCATTATTATAGATGACATCCCACACCGTAGCAGCATAGCCTTTATGTCATTATTATAGATGACATCCCACACCGTAGCAGCATAGCCTTTATGTCATTATTATAGATGACGTCCCACACCGTAGCAGCATAGCCTTTATGTCATTATTATAGATGACGTCCCACACCGTAGCAGCATAGCCTTTATGTCATTATTATAGATGACGTCCCACACCGTAGCAGCATAGCCTTTATGTCATTATTATAGATGACGTCCCACACCGTAGCAGCATAGCCTTTATGTCATTATTATAGATGACATCCCACACCGTAGCAGCATAGCCTTTATGTCATTATTATAGATGACATCCCACACCGTAGCACGTAGCAGCATAGCCTTTATGTTATTATTATAGATGACATCCCACACCGTAGCAGCATAGCCTTTATGTCATTATTATAGATGACATCCCACACCGTAGCAGCATAGCCTTTATGTCATTATTATAGATGACATCCCACACCGTAGCACGTAGCAGCATAGCCTTTATGTCATTATTATAGATGACATCCCACACCGTAGCACGTAGCAGCATAGCCTTTATGTTATTATTATAGATGACGTCCCACACCGTAGCAGCATAGCCTTTATGTCACTATTATAGAT
Source organism: Salvelinus alpinus (assembly GCF_045679555.1). Taxonomy (NCBI): domain Eukaryota; kingdom Metazoa; phylum Chordata; class Actinopteri; order Salmoniformes; family Salmonidae; genus Salvelinus; species Salvelinus alpinus. The sequence goes on from NC_092087.1 coordinate 109,933,420, forward strand.
GACATCCCACACCGTAGCAGCATAGCCTTTATGTCATTATTATAGATGACATCCCACACCGTAGCAGCATAGCCTTTATGTCATTATTATAGATGACATCCCACACCATAGCACGTAGCAGCATAGCCTTTGTGTCATTATTATAGATGACATCCCACACACTGTAGCAGCATAGCCTTTATGTCATTATTATAGATGACATCCCACACCGTAGCAGCATAGCCTTTATGTCATTATTATAGATGACATCCCACACCATAGCACGTAGCAGCATAGCCTTTATGTCATTATTATAGATGACATCCCACACCGTAGCAGCATAGCCTTTATGTCATTATTATAGATGACATCCCACACCATAGCACGTAGCAGCATAGCCTTTATGTAATTATTATAGATGACATCCCACACACCGTACCAGCATAGCCTTTATGTCATTATTATAGATGACATCCCACACCATAGCAGCATAGCCTTTATGTCATTATTATAGATGACGTCCCACACCGTAGCAGCATAGCCTTTATGTCATTATTATAGATGACGTCCCACACCGTAGCAGCATAGCCTTTATGTCATTATTATAGATGACATCCCACACCGTAGCAGCATAGCCTTTATGTCATTATTATAGATGACATCCCACACCGTAGCAGCATAGCCTTTATGTCATTATTATAGATGACGTCCCACACCGTAGCAGCATAGCCTTTATGTCATTATTATAGATGACATCCCACACCGTAGCAGCATAGCCTTTATGTCATTATTATAGATGACATCCCACACCGTAGCAGCATAGCCTTTATGTCATTATTATAGATGACATCCCACACCGTAGCAGCATAGCCTTTATGTCATTATTATAGATGACATCCCACACCGTAGCAGCATAGCCTGTATGTCATTATTATAGATGACATCCCACACCGTAGCAGCATAGCCTTTATGTCACTATTATAGATGACATCCCACACCGTAGCAGCATAGCCTTTATGTCATTATTATAGATGACGTCCCACACCGTAGCAGCATAGCCTTTATGTCATTATTATAGATGACATCCCACACCGTAGCAGCATAGCCTTTATGTCATTATTATAGATGACATCCCACACCGTAGCAGCATAGCCTTTATGTCATTATTATAGATGACGTCCCACACCGTAGCAGCATAGCCTTTATGTCATTATTATAGATGACGTCCCACACCGTAGCAGCATAGCCTTTATGTCATTATTATAGATGACGTCCCACACCGTAGCAGCATAGCCTTTATGTTATTATTATAGATGACATCCCACACCGTAGCAGCATAGCCTTTATGTCATTATTATAGATGACGTCCCACACCGTAGCAGCATAGCCTTTATGTCATTATTATAGATGACATCCCACACCGTAGCACGTAGCAGCATAGCCTTTATGTTATTATTATAGATGACATCCCACACCGTAGCAGCATAGCCTTTATGTCATTATTATAGATGACATCCCACACCGTAGCAGCATAGCCTTTATGTCATTATTATAGATGACATCCCACACCGTAGCACGTAGCAGCATAGCCTTTATGTCATTATTATAGATGACATCCCACACCGTAACACGTAGCAGCATAGCCTTTATGTTATTATTATAGATGACGTCCCACACCGTAGCAGCATAGCCTTTATGTCATTATTATAGATGACATCCCACACCGTAGCAGCATAGCCTTTATGTCATTATTATAGATGACATCCCACACCGTAGCAGCATAGCCTTTATGTCATTATTATAGATGACATCCCACACCGTAGCAGCATAGCCTGTATGTCATTATTATAGATGACATCCCAAACCGTAGCAGCATAGCCTTTATGTCACTATTATAGATGACATCCCACACACCGTAGCAGCATAGCCTTTATGTCATTATTATAGATGACGTCCCACACCGTAGCAGCATAGCCTTTATGTCATTATTATAGATGACGTCCCACACCGTAGCAGCATAGCCTTTATGTCATTATTATAGATGACATCCCACACCGTAGCAGCATAGCCTGTATGTCATTATTATAGATGACATCCCACACCGTAGCAGCATAGCCTTTATGTCATTATTATAGATGACATCCCACACCGTAGCAGCATAGCCTTTATGTCATTATTATAGATGACATCCCACACCGTAGCAGCATAGCCTGTATGTCATTATTATAGATGACATCCCACACCGTAGCAGCATAGCCTTTATGTCATTATTATAGATGACATCCCACACCGTAGCAGCATAGCCTTTATGTCATTATTATAGATGACATCCCACACCGTAGCAGCATAGCCTTTATGTCATTATTATAGATGACATCCCACACCGTAGCACGTAGCAGCATAGCCTTTATGTCATTATTATAGATGACATCCCACACCGTAACACGTAGCAGCATAGCCTTTATGTTATTATTATAGATGACGTCCCACACCGTAGCAGCATAGCCTTTATGTCATTATTATAGATGACATCCCACACCGTAGCAGCATAGCCTTTATGTCATTATTATAGATGACATCCCACACCGTAGCAGCATAGCCTTTATGTCATTATTATAGATGACATCCCACACCGTAGCAGCATAGCCTGTATGTCATTATTATAGATGACATCCCACACCGTAGCAGCATAGCCTTTATGTCACTATTATAGATGACATCCCACACCGTAGCAGCATAGCCTTTATGTCATTATTATAGATGACGTCCCACACCGTAGCAGCATAGCCTTTATGTCATTATTATAGATGACGTCCCACACCGTAGCAGCATAGCCTTTATGTCATTATTATAGATGACATCCCACACCGTAGCAGCATAGCCTGTATGTCATTATTATAGATGACATCCCACACCGTAGCAGCATAGCCTTTATGTCATTATTATAGATGACATCCCACACCGTAGCAGCATAGCCTTTATGTCATTATTATAGATGACATCCCACACCGTAGCAGCATAGCCTGTATGTCATTATTATAGATGACATCCCACACCGTAGCAGCATAGCCTTTATGTCATTATTATAGATGACATCCCACACCGTAGCAGCATAGCCTTTATGTCATTATTATAGATGACATCCCACACCGTAGCAGCATAGCCTTTATGTCATTATTATAGATGACATCCCACACCGTAGCAGCATAGCCTTTATGTCATTATTATAGATGACGTCCCACACCGTAGCAGCATAGCCTTTATGTCATTATTATAGATGACGTCCCACACCGTAGCAGCATAGCCTTTATGTCATTATTATAGATGACGTCCCACACCGTAGCAGCATAGCCTTTATGTCATTATTATAGATGACATCCCACACCGTAGCAGCATAGCCTTTATGTCATTATTATAGATGACATCCCACACCGTAGCAGCATAGCCTTTATGTCATTATTATAGATGACGTCCCACACCGTAGCAGCATAGCCTTTATGTCATTATTATAGATGACATCCCACACCGTAGCACGTAGCAGCATAGCCTTTATGTTATTATTATAGATGACATCCCACACCGTAGCAGCATAGCCTTTATGTCATTATTATAGATGACATCCCACACCGTAGCAGCATAGCCTTTATGTCATTATTATAGATGACATCCCACACCGTAGCAGCATAGCCTTTATGTCATTATTATAGATGACATCCCACACCGTAGCAGCATAGCCTTTATGTCATTATTATAGATGACATCCCACACCGTAGCAGCATAGCCTTTATGTCATTATTATAGATGACATCCCACACCGTAGCACGTAGCAGCATAGCCTTTATGTTATTATTATAGATGACGTCCCACACCGTAGCAGCATAGCCTTTATGTCATTATTATAGATGACATCCCACACCGTAGCAGCATAGCCTTTATGTCATTATTATAGATGACATCCCACACCGTAGCAGCATAGCCTTTATGTCATTATTATAGATGACATCCCACACCATAGCACGTAGCAGCATAGCCTTTGTGTCATTATTATAGATGACATCCCACACACTGTAGCAGCATAGCCTTTATGTCATTATTATAGATGACATCCCACACCGTAGCAGCATAGCCTTTATGTCATTATTATAGATGACATCCCACACCATAGCACGTAGCAGCATAGCCTTTATGTCATTATTATAGATGACATCCCACACCGTAGCAGCATAGCCTTTATGTCATTATTATAGATGACATCCCACACCATAGCACGTAGCAGCATAGCCTTTATGTCATTATTATAGATGACATCCCACACACCGTAGCAGCATAGCCTTTATGTCATTATTATAGATGACATCCCACACCATAGCAGCATAGCCTTTATGTCATTATTATAGATGACGTCCCACACCGTAGCAGCATAGCCTTTATGTCATTATTATAGATGACGTCCCACACCGTAGCAGCATAGCCTTTATGTCATTATTATAGATGACGTCCCACACCGTAGCAGCATAGCCTTTATGTCATTATTATAGATGACGTCCCACACCGTAGCAGCATAGCCTTTATGTCATTATTATAGATGACGTCCCACACCGTAGCAGCATAGCCTTTATGTCATTATTATAGATGACATCCCACACCGTAGCAGCATAGCCTTTATGTCATTATTATAGATGACATCCCACACCGTAGCAGCATAGCCTTTATGTCATTATTATAGATGACGTCCCACACCGTAGCAGCATAGCCTTTATGTCATTATTATAGATGACGTCCCACACCGTAGCAGCATAGCCTTTATGTCATTATTATAGATGACGTCCCACACCGTAACACGTAGCATCATAGCCTTTATGTCATTATTATAGATGACATCCCACACCGTAGCAGCATAGTATTTATGTCATTATTATAGATGACGTCCCACACCGCAGCAGCATAGCCTTTATGTCATTATTATAGATGACATCCCACACCGTAGCAGCATAGCCTTAATGTCATTATTATAGATGACATCCCACACCGTAGCACGTAGCAGCATAGCCTTTATGTCATTATTATAGATGACATCCCACACCGTAGCAGCATAGCAGCATAGCCTTTATGTCATTATTATAGATGACATCCCAAACCGTAGCAGCATAGCCTTTATGTCATTATTATAGATGACGTCCCACACCGTAGCACGTAGCAGCATAGCCTTTATGTCATTATTATAGATGACATCCCACACCGTAGCAGCATAGCCTTTATGTCATTATTATAGATGACATCCCACACCGTAGCAGCATAGCCTTTATGTCATTATTATAGATGACGTCCCACACCGTAGCAGCATAGCCTTTATGTCATTATTATAGATGACATCCCACACCGTAGCAGCATAGCCTTTATGTCATTATTATAGATGACGTCCCACACCGTAGCAGCATAGCCTTTATGTCATTATTATAGATGACATCCCACACCGTAGCAGCATAGCCTTTATGTCATTATTATAGATGACATCCCACACCGTAGCAGCATAGCCTTTATGTCATTATTATAGATGACGTCCCACACCGTAGCAGCATAGCCTTTATGTCATTATTATAGATGACATCCCACACCGTAGCAGCATAGCCTTTATGTCATTATTATAGATGACATCCCACACCGTAGCAGCATAGCCTTTATGTCATTATTATAGATGACGTCCCACACCGTAGCAGCATAGCCTTTATGTCATTATTATAGATGACATCCCACACCGTAGCAGCATAGCCTTTATGTCATTATTATAGATGACATCCCACACCGTAGCAGCATAGCCTTTATGTCATTATTATAGATGACGTCCCACACCGTAGCAGCATAGCCTTTATGTCATTATTATAGATGACATCCCACACCGTAGCAGCATAGCCTTTATGTCATTATTATAGATGACATCCCACACCGTAGCAGCATAGCCTTTATGTCAATATTATAGATGACATCCCACACCGTAGCAGCATAGCCTGTATGTCATTATTATAGATGACATCCCACACCGTAGCAGCATAGCCTTTATGTCATTATTATAGATGACATCCCACACCGTAGCAGCATAGCCTTTATGTCATTATTATAGATGACATCCCACACCGTAGCAGCATAGCCTTTATGTCATTATTATAGATGACGTCCCACACCGTAGCAGCATAGCCTCTATGTCATTATTATAGATGACATCCCACACCGTAGCAGCATAGCCTGTATGTCATTATTATAGATGACATCCCACACCGTAGCAGCATAGCCTTTATGTCATTATTATAGATGACATCCCACACCGTAGCAGCATAGCCTGTATGTCATTATTATAGATGACATCCCACACCGTAGCAGCATAGCCTTTATGTCATTATTATAGATGACGTCCCACACCGTAGCAGCATAGCCTTTATGTCATTATTATAGATGACATCCCACACCGTAGCAGCATAGCCTTTATGTCATTATTATAGATGACATCCCACACCGTAGCAGCATAGCCTTTATGTCATTATTATAGATGACGTCCCACACCGTAGCAGCATAGCCTTTATGTCATTATTGTAGATGACATCCCACACCGTAGCAGCATAGCCTTTATGTCATTATTATAGATGACATCCCACACCGTAGCACGTAGCAGCATAGCCTTTATGTCATTATTATAGATGACATCCCACACCGTAGCAGCATAGCCTTTATGTCATTATTATAGATGACGTCCCACACCGTAGCAGCATAGCCTTTATGTCATTATTATAGATGACATCCCACACCGTAGCAGCATAGCCTTTATGTCATTATTATAGATGACATCCCACACCGTAGCAGCATAGCCTTTATGTCATTATTATAGATGACATCCCACACCGTAGCAGCATAGCCTTTATGTCATTATTATAGATGACATCCCACACCGTAGCAGCATAGCCTTTATGTCATTATTATAGATGACATCCCACACCGTAGCAGCATAGCCTTTATGTCATTATTATAGATGACGTCCCACACCGTAGCAGCATAGCCTTTATGTCATTATTATAGATGACATCCCACACCGTAGCAGCATAGCCTTTATGTCATTATTATAGATGACATCCCACACCGTAGCAGCATAGCCTTTATGTCATTATTATAGATGACATCCCACACCGTAGCAGCATAGCCTTTATGTCATTATTATAGATGACATTCCACACCGTAGCACGTAGCAGCATAGCCTTTATGTCATTATTATAGATGACATCCCACACCGTAGCAGCATAGCCTTTATGTCATTATTATAGATGACATCCCACACCGTAGCAGCATAGCCTTTATGTCATTATTATAGATGACATCCCACACCGTAGCAGCATAGCCTTTATGTCATTATTATAGATGACATCCCACACCGTAGCAGCATAGCCTTTATGTCATTATTATAGATGACATCCCACACCGTAGCAGCATAGCCTTTATGTCATTATTATAGATGACATCCCACACCGTAGCAGCATAGCCTTTATGTCATTATTATAGATGACATCCCACACCGTAGCAGCATAGCCTTTATGTCATTATTATAGATGACATCCCACACCGTAGCAGCATAGCCTTTATGTCATTATTATAGATGACATCCCACACCGTAACACGTAGCAGCATAGCCTTTATGTCATTATTATAGATGACATCCCAACCCTTAGCACGTAGCAGCATAGCCTTTATGTCATTATTATAGATGACATCCCACACCGTAGCAGCATAGCCTTTATGTCATTATTATAGATGACATCCCACACCGTAGCACGTAGCAGCATAGCCTTTATGTCATTATTATAGATGACATCCCACACCGTAACACGTAGCAGCATAGCCTTTATGTCATTATTATAGATGACATCCCACACCGTAACACGTAGCAGCATAGCCTTTATGTCATTATTATAGATGACATCCCACACCGTAGCAGCATAGCCTTTATGTCATTATTATAGATGACATCCCACACCGTAGCAGCATAGCCTTTATGTCATTATTATAGATGACATCCCACACCGTAGCAGCATAGCTTTTATGTCATTATTATAGATGACATCCCACACCATAGCAGCATAGCCTTTATGTCATTATTATAGATGACATCCCACACCGTAGCAGGATAGCCTTTATGTCATTATTATAGATGACGTCCCACACCGTAGCAGCATAGCCTTTATGTCATTATTATAGATGACATCCCACACCGTAGCAGCATAGCCTTTATGTCATTATTATAGATGACATCCCACACCATAGCAGCATAGCCTTTATGTCATTATTATAGATGACATCCCACACCGTAGCAGCATAGCCTTTATGTCATTATTATAGATGACGTCCCACACCATAGCAGCATAGCCTTTATGTCATTATTATAGATGACGTCCCACACCGTAGCAGCATAGCCTTTATGTCATTATTATAGATGACATCCCACACCGTAGCAGCATAGCCTTTATGTCATTATTATAGATGACATCCCACACCGTAGCAGCATAGCCTTTATGTCATTATTATAGATGACGTCCCACACCGTAGCAGCATAGCCTTTATGTCATTATTATAGATGACATCCCACACCGTAGCAGCATAGCCTTTATGTCATTATTATAGATGACGTCCCACACCGTAGCAGCATAGCCTTTATGTCATTATTATAGATGACGTCCCACACCGTAGCAGCATAGCCTTTATGTCATTATTTTAGATGACATCCCACACCGTAGCAGCATAGCCTTTATGTCATTATTATAGATGACATCCCACACCGTAGCAGCATAGCCTTTATGTCATTATTATAGATGACATCCCACACCGTAGCAGCATAGCCTTTATGTCATTATTATAGATGACATCCCACACCGTAGCAGCATAGCCTTTATGTCATTATTATAGATGACATCCCACACCGTAGCAGCATAGCCTTTATGTCATTATTATAGATGACGTCCCACACCGTAGCAGCATAGCCTTTATGTCACTTACTAAACCACTGGCCGTGTTTGAGAGCATCAAATCCATGCTGCATTGTGGGTAAATGGTGACTGGCTGACTGATTTATAAATAATAATGAGTAGTTATTTATGATTTATAGTGATTTGTAGATCAATCATTCGCCTGCAATGTCAAACCAGCCCAATACCAAAACAAATCAGGTGGTTGTTCGATGAAATTAATCTTCAGACGTCATTTATCACGTGCTGCTGATAAAGTGATACAGGCATCAGCACACTGCTTTGAAGTTTACTGCTTTCAAGGCCTCGTACCTCCGGTATCAAACGTAACATATCTTAGAGTTGACGAAACAAAAAGGAGCAAGCAGGTTGATTTCCTCTGTCATCTTGAGCCCACGGCAAGAAGGCACCAGAGCCTACCGTGCTGACAGGTTCCCACTAGATAACACAACCACACAGTTAATGAAAAGCATGAGGTGAAGCTTGAGCTAGATATCAACCTATCGAGCTAGTGTGACCTTCCTGGTCCCTCAAGTCAGTGAGTCAACACAGGAAGGAGCAATGGATGGATAGTTCATTTATTTACAAAGCTGCAATGATGGGACACACACAGTATGGATGAATGATCAGTAGTGACGGGATATAAATAGCACTCCCACAGCAATTCTACATTAATCTGCCCTATAATATACTAACAAAAAAACTATTGAAGTGTCTACCAAAGTTATTGTGATCGTATAGTGGATTTAACAATTCCTACTAATTCCTAATTTACTATAATAAATGAATCAATTGTTTCCATGTGTCTCATATTCACTCCATCAGAATAAACTGTCATCCATTTTACTATCAAAATATATCAAATTAACCTGGAAAATGACTCAATGTCCCCCTCTGGTGGCGAGGAAGTATAATACACCTAAACTAACAAAACCGGGCTAATAAAGTGGCTGGTGTTCATGAATTTATAAAACATATACTCTATACATTTGTCATAAATGACCTGCATTGATGAGACACACAGTGTGGATGAATGATCAGTAGTCGACAGGGTAAAAATAGCACTCCTAAAGAAGATGCATTTTCCAGTTAGATACCAACTTGAAAGAGGGAACTTTACCATAAAACCCAGATGGAAAACTGAGATTTGGCAAATAACATACAAAGAGAGGCTTACTTGACACCAAACCAACAACAGTAGTTACTAAAACATAAATTGCTAATGTATGATTTAAAAGGTGGATTTTATGATGTAATGTCAACTTTATATATTTCTATCCCGGGACTATTCAATTTTGAACTCACCCACAGCAATTCTCCATAAATCTGCTGTGGATTACCCAGAATCCCGAAATAAATTAATACATATGTGATAATTCAAAAACATAACTGGTTGTGCTTATAGGGAACCAGATCGTGAACACAACTAAGTTACTAAGTCTTTAACCACACTGTATTGTTACACTGGTGAGTAAAAACTCATGCTTCCTACACTAACTTTTTGTCTGAACATTAAAATATATATTTTACGTCACACTAGCGTCATTGTCTTAAAGTCGCACATCTCCATCGCAGTCAGAGGTTCAGACTGAGCGTTACCCACTCCAGTCAGCAGACGGCGGTGTGCGATTTTAAGGCAATGCTGTTAGTGTGACGTATAATCTAGTGGACGGAAAACAATGCTGTTAGTGTGACGTATAATCTAGTGGACGGAACGCTTCTTTCAACAGCAGCACCAATAGTCAGCCACCTCGATAGCTTGCTAGACAAAATAGACGAACCAATAAAGCTCTTTAGACGCTTTAGTGTATATTAGCCGCTGTATTTTAAACCCACTTCTGTCGTCTAGTTAGTTAGTTATCCTATTTAATTCTAATTCCTATTTAATCCTATTTCATATTTACGGTGTTGTTGTTATTATTCAGCTGGCGGGCTGGTTAAGTTAGCATTAGCCTAGCTAGCTAACATCTCCGACCATGAGTTCACTAAATTACTCTCTTCCTGCTGAAGAAGAGACGGTCTGCTGGACGGAGAAAGAAGCTCTCATCAAAGAGGAGGAGGAAGAGAAGGATGTTACAATACAAAAACAAGTAGAGGGTGAGGCTGTTACCCTGAAAGAAGAAGAGAAAGACGTAACAGTGAAGGAAGAGGCGTTCAGAGTGAAAGAGGAGGAGGGTGTTACAGTAAAAGATGAGGAGGATTCAGTTTTTGAAGTGAAACCGGAGGAGGGGGAGTTTACGTTCTCATCGAAAGAAGAGGAGGAGGAAACTGGATATCTGGGCCCAATTTCCCAAACGCAATTTAAGGCATCCAGTGGTTCTAAAGATGAACTTAGCCATAAGATGGCTTTGAGAAACCGGGCCGTGATTACCACTGGTAAGTACTGTCTTAAATACAGTGGTACAAACTCTGCAGTTGTTGAACTGATGTTTGGTGTTAAAGGGGAAATCTGCAATTGCTACATCCATATTTTGACTTTTAAATTATTTATTTATAGCCATTGATTCTTGAAGAATATAACACATGCCTCATGAGCTTAGTTCAATTGTTGTACCCCATCAGAACCCAAAATAAGCTGTTTTTACTCCAATGTTTAGAAACAATGTAAACCAACACTGTGTAGCCTCAACATGGTTAAAACTATAATGTTGATATCATGGATGGTCAGTCCTTGTATCCATAGGTCTGTCTATGAATTTGAGAGTAGTTAAATGTCTCCAAGCCCATCTTCATCTTATTAGCAAAACATTGGTGGAATGACTGCTTTGTTATTGTTTCAACTGCAGATTGGTTGATTGATGTGTGGCTTTTTTAAAGGGACAACCTAGTATTTAAATAGCAACAAAATGGCTGCCAAGAGACTTGGTTTGGTAAACAGCTGAGGGATGGGGGCTGGAGAAATGTAACCACTCTCAAATTCATAGAGAAAGCTATTGTATCAACCGTAATCCAACACCTAGGGACCTCATCAAGAAGTTCAGACATCTTGGCAAAACAGTTATAAGGTGTTGGCTTGACAGTCGCTGGACCCAGGTTTGAGTCCAGCTCAGGGCGACCCCCCGAATTCACTACACTATGAATACAAGGACTGGCCATCCATGATGTCATAATGATAGTTTAACCAGGTTTCTAGGATATATAGTATATTCTAGAATTCATCCATGAGGTCATAATGATAGTGTAACCAGGTTTCTAGGCTATATAGTATATTCTAGAATTCATCCATGACGTCATAATGATAGTGTAACCAGGTTTCTAAGCTATATAGTATATTCTAGAATTCATCCATGACGTCATAATGATTGTTTAACCAGATTTCTAGGATATATAGTATATTCTAGAATTGCCCGTGAAGATTTCCTGTGGGGGTCAAATTGTTAGAGCTGTTGATAAGTCATTGTATAATATTCAGCCAATTTTCTTTCATGCCCTTACATTAAAGGCAAGACATACCTAGATTCAATTACATTAATGAATTGGTTTGAAACCTTTGTTTTAAACCCTTCTCTAAGTTGGTGCCTTGACGGATTTGTAAAAAATGGTTTGTCATGAAACACTATTTACTTATTTATTTAAATGTAACCTTTATTTAACTAGGCAAGTCAGTTATGAACAAATTCTTATTTACAATGACTGCCTACCCCGGAAGACGCTGGGCCAATTGTGCGCCGCCCTATGGGACTCCCAATCACGGTCGGTTGTGATACAGCCTGTCTGTGTGACGCCTCAAGCACTGAGATGCAGTGTCCGCTGCTTCACCTGCGCCACTCGGGAGCCCCAAAATCATGTTCTAGTGCTGTCCCCAACTAAAATACATCTTGGTCATCCAAGAGTCATCTGTTCTTTCTACCAATCGCCCCATGTGTTTTTATCAAATCTATATGTACTGAACTTGTCTGATGCTTTAAGCATTCTGTTGGATCAAATAATTAAGACACACAAATGACTAAAGGGAGCCGGTCATCACTATAACCAGACCAGAGGGAGCCGGTCATCAATATAACCCGACCGGAGGGAGCCGGTCATCAACACAACCCGACCAGAGGGAGCCGATCGTCAACACAACCCGACCAGAGGGAGCCGGTCGTCAGCACAACCTGACCAGAGGGAGCCGATCAACACTATAACCCGACCAGAGGGAGCCGGTCGTCAACACAACCCGACCAGAGGGAGCCGGTCGTCAACACAACCCGACCAGAGGGAGCCGATCAACACTATAACCCGACCAGAGGGAGCCGGTCGTCAACACAACCCGACCAGAGGGAGCCGGTCGTCACTATAACCTGACCAGAGGGAGCCGGTCGTCACTATAACCTGACCAGAGGGAGCCGGTCGTCAACACAACCTGACCAGAGGGAGCCGGTCGTCAACACAACCTGACCAGAGGGAGCCGATCAACACTATAACCCGACCAGAGGGAGCCGGTCGTCAACACAACCCGACCAGAGGGAGCCGGTCGTCACTATAACCCGACCAGAGGGAGCCGGTCGTCACTATAACCCGACCAGAGGGAGCCGGTCGTCACTATAACCCGACCAGAGGGAGCCGGTCGTCACTATAACCCGACCAGAGGGAGCCGGTCGTCAACACAACCCGACCAGAGGGAGCCGGTCGTCAACACAACCCGACCAGAGGGAGCCGGTCGTCAACACAACCCGACCAGAGGGAGCCGGTCATCACTATAACCCGACCAGAGGGAGCCGGTCAACACTATAACCCGACCAGAGGGAGCCGGTCATCACTATAACCCGACCAGAGGGAGCCGGTCATCACTATAACCAGACCAGAGGGAGCCGATCGTCACTACAACCCGACCAGAGGGAGCCGGTCGTCACTACAACCCGACCAGAGGGAGCCGGTCGTCACTACAACCCGACCAGAGGGAGCCGGTCGTCACTACAACCCGACCAGAGGGAGCCGGTCGTCACTACAACCCGACCAGAGGGAGCCGGTCGTCACTACAACCCGACCAGAGGGAGCCGGTCGTCAACACAACCCGACCAGAGGGAGCCGGTCGTCAACACAACCCGACCAGAGGGAGCCGGTCGTCAACACAACCCGACCAGAGGGAGCCGGTCGTCAACACAACCCGACCAGAGGGAGCCGGTCGTCAGCACAACCCGACCAGAGGGAGCCGGTCGTCAGCACAACCCGACCAGAGGGAGCCGGTCGTCAACACAACCCGACCAGAGGGAGCCGGTCGTCAACACAACCAGACCAGAGGGAGCCGGTCGTCAACATAACCAGACCAGAGGGAGCCGGTCGTCAACATAACCAGACCAGAGGGAGCCGGTCGTCACTATAACCAGACCAGAGGGAGCCGGTCGTCACTATAACCAGACCAGAGGGAGCCGGTCAATACTATAACCCGACCAGAGGGAGCCGGTCAACACTATAACCCGACCAGGGGGAGCCGGTCAACACTATAACCCGACCAGAGGGAGCCGGTCAACACTATAACCAGACCAGAGGGAGCCGATCAACACTATAACCCGACCAGAGGGAGCCGGTCGTCAACACAACCCGACCAGAGGGAGCCGGTCGTCACTATAACCAGACCAGAGGGAGCCGGTCGTCACTATAACCCGACCAGAGGGAGCCGATCGTCACTATAACCAGACCAGAGGGAGCCGATCGTCACTATAACCAGACCAGAGGGAGCCGGTCGTCAACACAACCCGACCAGAGGTAGCCCCCCCCCTCTGCTGCTGGACTTCGTAAATTCGTAAATTCCGTTCTGCTCCTGAAGTTTGCACTAATAGACTAGTAATAGACTACACCATCAGTCTGCAACCTTTTCCAGTTGGAGTGCCAATTTTCATTTAATTTATAATAGTATCTCAAAATGATTGTCTGTGATTAATCTACATTCTATCAAAATGAAAATTATACAAATCTAAAAGTAACTTTTATTGACATTGCCAACGATGTAAAAATAGCCTACATAAAGCCAACAAATAAAAACATTGCATTCTGCAGGTAGAAAATATCCTGATTAAAAATAAATATCCTAGAAATCACATTGGCTGCAAATGGCCTGTCTACTACAAACTTGAAACATTGTGTCAACTATCAACTGGGTCAGGAAACTCAGATAGCAAGCTTGCAACATTGTATAAAATATTCTGGGCCCTCAGTTTCCTGTGCCAGTGAGTTCTGGACAGACACAGCTGTAGGCTATTTGTGAAAAGGATAAGAAGTAATCAGGTATTTTATCACATTTCCACTTGATCAGAGCATTACATTTTTCCCTTTCATGATGAGTGGTTATCGAAAGGGCGAGAGCTGGGAATATTTTACAAAAATACTTTGAGGAACTATTGTCATTTGCAATTGATTTTGATTAAACTTTGTTTACTTGCTGTTTGGAGGTGAAGAATCTGCCAGGGGCCATTTAATTTAGTATCCGTTTGGGTCGGTTGGGGAATGATTTTATTTCCCCACAGTATGTTGTTCCGAAGTTGACTGACAGAAAGGCAGTGTAACTTTGATTATAATTACACTTCCCTGAAGGAGGGAAACGAGGTACAACGCCTGTTTGTTCCCGCCCTTTCCTGGGTCGGTGAAAAGCAGTATTAACTTTAAGGAATAAATCCAAGCCTCACTCTCATCACCTGTGGAAGGTGGGGCTTCCAACGAGGCGTGGATTTGATAGTATGTTGCACCTAGTTTCCCTCCTTCAGGGAACAGTAGTTATAATCATAACATGTGGATTTAATAGTATGTTGTACCTAGTTTCCCTCCTTCAGGGAACAGTAGTTATAGTCATAACGTTACGCTTGTCATATGATGAACTTCAACTTAAATACGGGATCTTGCTGTCGGACAGTTTTTTTGTATTCTGAAATGCACTCGAACTACGTATCATTTAGTGGCTCCTTATGTTACGCTGGGAAAAGCGATTTCGTGGGCACAGAAATAGTAAATAATTTCAGAGTTTGCTAAATCCAATGGTTTTTAACAGAGTCATTTTATAATCCAAGATGGCGTAGCATTAAGACGTGTTTGTTGTAAATGGTTGTTTTTTTTCTCATTTTTTGTATATATTGCAATATATTTCAATCTTTTTTTCAATTTTAAATTAAATATACCTTCCGGCAACCCGCCTCACCCAATGTGATATGTATCTGCTATTTTTTTTAGACCTTATAGCTTGAACCTCCATCAGATGCCATCAGAACATAGAACATCGCCTGTCATATTATACTCAGACATTATTTTAACAGTTTTGGAAAATTTAGAGTGTTTTCTGTCCAAATCTACCAAGTTTACTTTGGGCACGCTTTTCATCCGGAGGTGAAAATAGTGCCCCCTACCCTAGTGAGGTTAACACCCCGACGTCCTACAATCCAAGCTAGATGCCCTCAATCTCACACAAATTATCAAGGAACCCACCAGGTACAACCCTAAATCTGTAGACATGGACACCCTCATAGATATTATCCTGACCAACTTGCCCTCCAAATACACCTCTGCTGTTTTCAATCAGGATCTCAGCGATCGTTGCCTGTATCCGTTATGGGTCCGCGGTCAAACGACCACCCCTCATCACTGTCAAACGCTCCCTAAAACGCTTGTGCAAGCAGGCATTTCTAATCGACCTGGCCCGGGTATCCTGGAAGGATATTGACCTCATCCTGTCAGTAGGGGATGCCTGGTTGTTTTTTAATTGTAATTTCCTCACCACCTTAAATAAGCATGCCCCTATCAAAAAATGTAGAACTTAGAACAGATATAGCCCTTGGTTCACTCCAGACCTGACTGCCCTCGACCAGCACACAAACATCCTGTGGCGTACTGCACTAGCATCGAATAGTCCCCGCGATATGCAACTTTTCAGAGAAGTCAGGAACCAATACACACAGTCAGTTAGGAAAGCAAAGGCTAGCTTTTTCAAACAGAAATTTGCATCCTGTAGCTCTAACTCCAAAAAGTTTTGGGACACTGTAAAGTCCATGGAGAACAAGATTCCTAAAGATTGGAAAGCTGCCGCGGTCATCCCCCTCTTCAAAGGGGGTGACACTCTAGACCCAAACTATTACAGACCTATATCCATCCTGCCCTGCCGTTCTAAAGTCTTCGAAAGTCAAGTTAACAAACATATCACTGACCATTTTGAATCCCACCGTACCTTCTCCGTTGTGCAATCCAGTTTCCGAGCCGGTCACGGGTGTACCTCAGCCACGCTCAAGGTACTAAACGATATCATAACCGCCATTGATAAAAGGCAGTACTGTGCAGCCGTCTTCATCAACCTGGCCAAGGCTTTCGACTCTGTCAATCACTGTATTCTTATCGGCAGACACAACAGCCTTGGTTTCTAAAATGACTGACTCGCCTGGTTTACCAACTACGTCTCAGACAGAGTTCAGCGTGTCAAATCGGAGGACCTGTTGTCTGTACCTCTGGCAGTCTCTATGGGGGTACCACAGGGTTCAATTCTCGGACCGACTCCTTTCTCTGTATATACCAACGATATTGCTCTTGCTGCGGGGGATTCCTTGATCCACCTCTACGCAGACGACACCATTCTGTATACATCTGGCCCTTCTTTAGACACTGTGTTAACAAACCTCCAAACGTGCTTCAATGCCATACAACACTCCATTCGTGGCCTCCAACTGCTCTTAAACGCTAGTAAAACTAAATGTATGCTCTTCAACCTATCGCTGCCCACCCCCGTCCAGCATCACTACGATTCTGACTTAGAATATGTGGACAACTATAAAAACCTATGTGTCTGGCTAGACTGTAAACTCTCCTTCCAGACTCACATTAAGCATCTCCAATCCAAAAATTTAATCTACAATGGGCTTCCTATTTTGCAAAAAGGCGTCCTTCACTCACGCTGCCAAACATACTCAGCAAACTGGATGCAGTCTATCACAGTGCCATCCGTTTTGTCACCAAACCCCATATACCACCCACCACTGCGACCTGTATGCTCTCGTCGGCTGGCCCTCGCTACATATTCGTCGCCAAACCCACTGGCTCCAGGTCATCTATAAGTCTTTGCTAGGCCGCCTTCACTCAGCACACTGGTCACCATAGCAACACCCACCCAAAGCACGCGCTTCAGGAGGTATATCTCACTGGTCATCCCCAAAGCCAACACCTCTTTGGCCGCCTTTCCTTACAGTTCTCTGTTGCCAATGACTGGAACGAATTGCAAAAATCGCTGAAGTTGGAGACTTATATCTCCCTCACTAACTTTAAGCATCAGCTATCTGAGCAGCTTACCGATCGCTGCAGCTGTACACAGCCCATCTGTAAATAGCCCATCTAACTACCTACCTGATCCCCATGTTTTTATTTACTTTTTTTGCTCTTTTGCACCGCAGTAATTCTACTTGCACATCATCATCTGCACATCTATCACTCCAGTGTTAATTTGCTAAATTGTAATTACTTCGCTACTATGGCCTATTTATTGCCTTACCTCCTTACTCCATTTGCACACACTGTATATAGATTTTTCTATTGTGTTATTGACTGTACGTTTGTTTATCCCAAGTGTATGTAACTGTGTTGTGTTTTTGTTGCACTGCTTTGCTTTATCTTGGCCAGGTCGCAGTTGTAAATGAGAACTTGTTCTCGACTGGCCTACCTGGTTAAATAAAGGTGAAATACAAAGAAATCTTAACTTTATTAGCAACACCCAAATGTATACTGTCATTAACGCGGTTCTTCAATAATTACACATAATTCTTACACATAATTCTAAACAGGACATTCAAACTAGCCTTACAATTATAATCCAAAGTAGTGTGAAATGTACTCATAATCAACCTGGAAATAGAGGTTACTCCCCTGAGTTTTCCCCCATTCACATTCAGAATACATTGTGAAAAACTAAAATCTTTGCTCACCATTTTTGCTCCAGGCAGATATACTACATCCATAACTAGTGGTTTCCTCATTACCAGATATACTACATCCATAACTATCAGTTTTCTCATTAGCAGGGAGGAGTTTCTACAATCAAATTGCATGTGCCGCATTTTTAGGAAAGGCAGAAAGGGGCCTATATTGGAGACCAAAAGTCGTCTGGCACACTGCTTACAGTTTCAACAACATGAATAACTTATTTCAAGCCTACAATCATCGATGTTACTACTAAAATATGACTATTCTTGCTCATTTTAAGACAATTGTCAAATAACTTTAACATTCATTACAGACGTCAATTGTTGTACAACATCATGGCTACGCTGTTGGCATCACCTTTTACAGTGGATTTAATTTACATTACATTTACATTTAAGTCATTTAGCAGATGCTCTTATCCAGAGCGACTTACAAATTGGTGCATTCACCTTATGATATCCAGTGGAACAACCACTTTACAATAGTGCATCTAACTCTTTTAAGGGGGGGTGTTAGAAGGATTACTTTATCCTATCCTAGGTATTCCTTAAAGAGGTGGGGTTTCAGGTGTCTCCGCAAGGTGGTGATTGACTCCGCTGACCTGGCGTCGTGAGGGAGTTTGTTCCACCATTGGGGTGCCAGAGCAGCGAACAGTTTTGACTGGGCTGAGCGGGAACTGTACTTCCTCAGAGGTAGGGAGGCGAGCAGGCCAGAGGTGGATTCCACTGTTGTGGGCCTTTAACCATCTGTCTGACTTTGTTGTTCACACAGGTGAGAGACGGGACAATCGTGGATCCTCTGGGGAGCCTCAACAACCTCATGATGCTGACGAGGCAGAGAAGAGTCTCTCCAGATCAGAACTCCTCAAGAAACACCTGCAGAGACCCACAGGGAAGAGAACTCACTACTGCTCTGACTGTGGGAAGAGATTCACCTCATCAGGCATTAAAATTCATCAGAGAACACACAAAGGAGAGAAATCTTATAGCTGTGATCAATGTGGGAAGAGTTTTGGTCAATCTGGCTATCTGACTTTACACCAGAGAATACACACAGGAGAGAAACCTTATAGCTGTGGTCAATGTGGGAAGAGTTTTGGTCGATCTGGAGAGCTGACAGTGCACCAGAGAACACACACAGGAGATAAACCTTATAGCTGTGATCAATGTGGGAAGAGTTTTACTACATCTGGCTCTCTGACTATACACCAGAGAACACACACAGGAGAGAAACCTTATAGCTGTGATCAATGTGGGAAGAGTTTTACTACATCTGGCTCTCTGACTCTACACCAGAGAATACACACAGGAGAGAAACCTTATAGCTGTGGTCAATGTGGGAAGAGTTTTGGTCGATCTGGAGAGCTGACAGTGCACCAGAGAACACACACAGCAGAGAAACCATATAGCTGTGATCAATGTGGGAAGAGTTTTACTACATCTGGCTCTCTGACTATACACCAGAGAACACACACAGGAGAGAAACCTTATAGCTGTGATCAATGTGGGACGAGTTTTACTACTTCTGGCTATCTGACAGTGCACCAGAGAATACACACAGGATATAAACCTTATAGCTGTCATCAATGTGGGAAGAGTTTTGTTCAATCTAGCTATCTGACATTGCACCAGAGAATACACACAGGAGAGGAACTATGTAGCTGTGATCAATGTGGGAAGAGTTATACAACTTCTGGCTCTCTGACAGTGCACAAGAGAACACACACAGGAGAGAAACTTTATAGCTGTGATCAATGTGGGAAGAGTTTTAATACATCTGGCTCTCTGACAGTGCACAAGAGAACACACACAGGAGAGAAACCATATAGCTGTGATCAATGTGGGAAGAGTTTTGCTCACCGACGCAGCCTGATATCACACCAGAGAAGACACACAGGAGATAACTCTTAAATGTGGGAAGAGTTTTACTACATCTAGCTGTCTGACGACACACCAGAGAACACACACAGGAGAGAAATCTCATAACTGTAATCGGTGTGGGAAGAGATACTCTGACTAAACATCAGAAAATACATAAAGGAGTTGTTTCATGATATCAATTAAATAATGTCATAAAGTCACCATGTAGAATGTTGTAGGAGTATTTTAATGATGTCACAATGTAGAACCCTAATCGTTTGTCCCCTGTTCTATTGATTTCAACTTGATATGGATATTAGCCTCAGGGGGAAAATCCAGGCTCTGAATTGGAAGAGTACTATTTATGTGATTTAGTAAGTACACATTATTCCCAGACGTGCAACCTCATCTCCCTCCTGTCGCACAAAATATTTTAGCATGATATTGATTAGTTATGACAAATAAGTGTTGCGTTCCTTTGTTTAGCGACCCCTACATTTAAATGCATTCCAACATCACGTACAACCTGATTTCCCCTCTAATCGATATCAGTGATTTATTGCTACTTGTCAAAACAACAGCGTTTCTGGTGCTTGTGCAGTTTATAAGGAGCTTGTTTAAAAAATACAAGAAATATGATTATTGTGGCAGATGTTTGTGTAAATAGCACATGTTATGTTTAGGTTTTCAATTTATCCCAAACTGTTTCTGCATATTGGTTATTGATTTGGACACGTTAAAACTGTGTTTTGACATTGAGGCTATTCCACCGAGCACAATGTAATTGAAAAGTCGTTGAAAATAAGACTATGCAATCAAATGTTTTTTTAAACATTTTTTATTATACCATGCCTTACCATTAAGTGAATTATTGACAATACATATTATCAAAGGGGTGTACATTTGGTTTTGGTAATTCATGTTTACAATTCATGTAACTTTTAGTAATCATAATTATTTATGCAATCAACTGACAATTTTCGGGTATAAATATATTGACATTGTTGCCCTTCTTTTAGAATATCAGAGTTCATTCTCAGATGTGCCAACCCAAATGTACTAGAGCATGACATTGGGGACTGGGCCCGATCCAACAACATGCCTATCGAGTGAACCCTGAAAAGAGAGAGAAGCTCCACAGTGAGGTGGAAAGTTACTACAGATATTGCAGGAGTTTCCTCTTGAAATCAGACACGTCCGTGGTAAGGACAACTTGGTTGCTGATTGTCTCAAGAATGGGCAGTCAAAAAGATTTGTGTTTTGCGTTTAGCCAGTGCGTTGCCATGGATCACAATATATTTTGACTGCACGGTTTTCCGTATTAGAGATGAGTTTTGTTTGGCCTCGTTCCAAGGGGACGAGAGTTCTAGAAGCTAGTGAGTTTTAGGAAGACAAGAGTTCTAGAAGGGAAAAAATAATAGTTTAGGAATCTAGAATCTATAGAAAGAAAAAGGAGAAAAGATACGATATTATTAGACGATTGTATATTATTATTTAGAAATACGTGTTTTTTCTTGTTTTTAATTGTTGACAGCCAGTAGACACCATGTTTATATTGGTGAAGCAATGTAGTTGATTATAATGTGAAATGAAGTTGTTTTCTGTTGGTGGTGAGCAAACTTGTCCAACAAAAATATAGGATATATTTGTTGTCTTAAGGGGGAAGGTGTTACAGGCTTTGGTTTTTCCATTTATGTTTTGAGGTTGGACTTTAGCGCGTATAGCTCGTTAGCACGTTTAGCTCGTTAGCACGTAGGGCACACCGATTGGTGTCACCTCGTTAGTCAGTATGTGTTACACCTGTGCTGGCTTGTCCATCTCGTTAGTGTGAAGGTGTTTCACCTGAGCTGGTCCAGGTTCTATTTAAGAGTGTCTGGTCCAGTGCTCCAGTTGTCTTGATAGATGTGGAGAGTCAACACCTTTAGTTGCTCCACCTTTTCTGTTTGCTTCCTGTCTTTAAGTTTGGTGTGGGTTTTTCTTTTGTTTGCCTCTTCTTGGGCAGATTGAGTGGGTCTCATGGTGGGTATCTTTTAGGTCCCAGTTGTTGTTAATAAGTTTAGTTCTTCAGTTATTCTGTTTTTTATCCTCTTATGTTTGTGTATTAAACATTTGTTTATTTTCATAGTTTTTAATGTTTTTTCCTGTGAGGCCATTGTGTTGCATCCATGTCTGAAATGTGCTGTGTAAATAAAGCTTGATTTGATTTAAACATATTGCAAAACAAATTAATCCAATGACTGACCAATCAACAGACTCTTGGTCCATCTTAGTATGAAAAACAGTATCAATCCCACTTTTCCAGCCTGCTGAAGGCCTGGTGGAGTGGTAAACATCACCCCCGGCTCTACCCGGGGCTTGAGGTGGTCTCCCACAGCACTGATGGTGGAGTGGTAAACATCACCCCCGGCTCTACCCGGGGCTTGAGGTGGTCTCCCACAGCACTGATGGTGGAGTGGTAAACATCACCCCCGGCTCTACCCGGGGCTTGAGGTGGTCTCCCACAGCTCTGCTTGTGTCATGTCCTGTGGCCTTGCCGTTCCATTTCTTTACTGCCCCTGCAACACAGAAACACATTTAGTCATATTATATAAAACACTCAAAGTAATGTATATGGAGCATCTATGGCCTCAGTTACACCTGGCACCTAAATGTGACTTCTGTCATCTGATCACTCCAAGCTGAGTTAGGTTCAGATCTACCAGGACGGGCCTTTGTCAGGCCACTGAATATAAATATAATAAAATAGTAAAGAGTAAAGAGATGTGGGGGAAAGTACGTTCTACACAAATTACCATAATATCAAAGACCAAATGTGTGTGCCTGAGGGGAAATTAACTTTCATACGGCCAAAAGGGGTGAGAAATTGCACCAGTATCAGTGGACAATTTGCACTAATGTAAATAAACATGGATGATGGAACATATTACCTTTTTCTTACGTGATGAACCGCTAAGGGGACATACATATTTACCATCTAAACCATGTGTGACCTCTCACCTCTCTGGCTGTAGAAGTGTTCTTCCTAACCAGTCCCTCAACAGCTCTCTGACTGAGCTCCACCCTCACTGGGTCTTCAGAGGAGAGGAAGGCTGAGGAGGGATGGAAGGATGAATGGATCAGTCAGTCAATAAAGTGTAGAGCTGCTGTCTATGCTGTCTGAAAAATCACTATTTTAGTAGTTCATTAAAGTAAATAAGGGTTTATGACTGCTGAATACCAACTATCAATCACTTAGATCATGTATTTTCAGGTAGAGATACATCTTTGGGACGTCCCTAGCCTGTTGAAGTTGACAGTTAAAATGGTTAAGGTTAGGGTTTAGGGTAGGGATGTCCCAAGGATCCCGGATAGCATTGACCATTGTGCATTCTTCTGTCTCTTTTACATAGCAGGTGATGAGTTCTGACTTCTGAACATGAAAATATTAAATATCCTTATTTATGTGAAATTGAATTTTTCTCGTGGTTTTTAAGGGTAGGTAACAACACATCCACAACGCTGATCCTCAACACAGGGGCCCCAAACTATCATGGTCCAAGCACACCAAGACAGTCGTGAAGAGGGCACGACAAAACCTATTCCCCCTCAGGAGACTGAAAAGATTTGGCATGGGTCCTCAGATCCTCAAAAGGTTCTACAGCTGCACCATCGAGAGCATCCTGACTGGTTGCATCCCTGCCTGGTATGGCAACTGCTCGGCCTCCGACCACAAGGCACTACAGAGGGTAGTGCGTACAGCCCAGTACTACACTGGGGCCAAGCTTTCTGCCATCCAGGACCTCTATCCCAGGCGGTGTCAGAGGAAGCCCCCCCCTCCACTGTCTGTTATTATCTATGCATAGTCACTTTAATAACTCTACCTACATGTACATATTACCTCAATTACCTCGACTAACCGGTGCCCCCGCACATTGACTCTGTACCAGTACCCCCTGTATATAGTCTCCACATTGACTCTGTACTGGTACCCCCTGTATATAGTCTCCACATTGACTCTGTACCGGTACCCCCTGTATATAGTCTCCACATTGACTCTGTACCGGTACCCCCTGTATATAGTCTCCACATTGACTCTGTACCGGTACCCCCTGTATATAGTCTCCACATTGACTCTGTACCGGTACCCCCTGTATATAGTCTCCACATTGACTCTGTACCGGTACCCCCTGTATATAGTCTCCACATTGACTCTGTACCGGTACCCCCTGTATATAGTCTAGCTTGGAAATAAGCATTTCACTCTAAGATACATTTTTATTTTATTTGATAGACTCATAGTACAGAATGAATGACTGACTGCCCAGTTCAACATCAGTTCACCGTCTCACCTCATACTGTATTGGAGCAGCAGCAGCTGACTGCCCAGTTCAACATCAGTTCACCGTCTCACCTCATACTGTATTGGAGCAGCAGCAGCTGACTGCCCAGTTCAACATCAGTTCACCGTCTCACCTCATACTGTATTGGAGCAGCAGCAGCTGACTGCCCAGTTCAACATCAGTTCACCGTCTCACCTCATACTGTATTGGAGCAGCAGCAGCTGACTGCCCAGTTCAACATCAGTTCACCGTCTCACCTCATACTGTATTGGAGCAGCAGCAGCTGACTGCCCAGTTCAACGTCAGTTCACTGTCTCACCTCATACTGTATTGGAGCAGCGGCAGCTGACTGCCCGGTTCAACAACAGTTCACCTTTTCACCTCATACTGTATTGGAGCAGCAGCAGCTGACTGCCCGGTTCAACGTCAGTTCAACGTCTCACCTCCTACTGTATTGGAGCAGCAGCAGCTGACTGCCCGGTTCAACATCAGTTCACCGTCTCACCTCAAACTGTATTGGACCAGCAGCAGCTGACTGCCCAGTTCAACGTCAGTTCACCGTCTCACCTTATACTGTATTGGAGCAGCAGCTGACTGCCCGATTCAACATCAGTTCACCGTCTCACCTCATACTGTATTGGAGCAGCAGCAGCTGACTTGATCGTTGATGCTAATCATCATGTTTGAATCTGAGAGTAAATAGAGCCGACTACAACTCTAAAAATGAAGGGTTCAACTGGAGTTGTTCTCAGATCCCCTAAGAACCGTAGGGTTCTTGGTCAATGAAAAACAGCCCCAAAAGGTTCTTCAAAGAACTTGTTAGAAGGTGGGTTCATCGAGGAACCTCCGTTGTTGCTGGACTTCTTCCGGGAACTTCGCAATTACAACTGAAAACGATGGTGGCAAGTTTGGATGCGACAACAGTTAAAAAGGTTAATTTGGGTTGATGTTTGGCTCTGAATATGTATCGAAATAATTTATATATAATAATATAACACACTAATAATGAAAAACGAAGACAATTCTGGTTTTCTGTGAAAAACTTCCATAACGTTACTATAGTTAATTACCGTAAATATTAGAAAGCCGGGTTTGACCGTCGGCGGTGTATGAGCTACAGTACAGTACCGTTATCTAGCTAGATAACGTTATGTCCTAACTAGGCACAACTAGGTTTGGATTATTTCCCTCAACTATATTCTTTCCCATATATTGTATATCGTTTCCATAAAGCCAACATGGCTTTACACTCATTAACGTAAGTTTCCAATCTAGAGCAGTTCTCACTTGTGATAATGAACTAGCTAACGTTAACTAACTAACTAACTAAGGACGGTGACCTGTCCAGACGAGATGTTACAACGAACTGAATCGTCAATGGAGGTCTTCCTCTTTATATAGCCTGCTACAGCATGCAATACTATTAACTCACAAGGGAGCATAACGTTGCATGTACAATAGTATCCCATTTTGGAAACGTTACATGTACAATACTATCCCATTTAGGAAACGTTACATGGACAATACTATCCCATTTTGGAAACGTTACATGTACAATACTATCCCATTTTGGAAATGTTACATGGACAATACTATCCCATTTTGGAAACGTTACATGTACAATACTATCCCATTTTGGAAACGTTACATGGACAATACGATCCCATTTTGGAAACGTTACATGGACAATACTATCCCATTTTGGAAACGTTACATGTACAATACTATCCCATTTTGGAAACGTTACATGTCCGCCCCCTTGTGGAGGGAAATTAATATCTTAGATGGTAGCTGTAGATGGGATTCAAATGCATAATGGTATTAATACAGTGTCTAGACTACCTCTTTTGTATAAATGCCCTTCAGAATCCAAACACAGTATTGCCACGCAGCAAAATGTTGCGTATAATCTTTCAAGTCAGCCTGATAAAATATTGAACAATTTGTGTACAAAGATATCTTGAAATGTGATATTAGGCCTGTATGGCAGTACTGTTACTGTATGGCAGTACTGTATTGGCTAGTGCTTTCTCCAATATGTTCTTCTATTTTACATTACATTGTATGTCGATGCCATTTATCTTTCAATATTTATTTAATATATATATGTTTTAATGCTTGCAAGACTATTCTTTGACACATTTTCTCTTCCTTTGAAATTCTTATAGGACAGAACATGGACACAATGCAATCGGGATCAAGAAGAAGGTACAGATCTGTTGTAGGACAGCTGCATTTGAAGTGTACATTTAACCTACATAGCAGTCAATACAAACTGACATCTATTAGCATACAAATGTGTGCAAATGATCAGTTCAGATCTTCTCAGAAATGAATCAAGTCCATGGAATGATAAATAAAATTAGCAAGTGTAGTAAGATCATTGCTTTACTTTACTAGGACTGGAGACCACAGCAGTGATTCTGCTCTTGCCCAACCTCTTCAATGAGGACCCGAGTGGCCTTTATGTCTGTGACAAGGTATGCCTATGCACCAATCATCTGTTTCTTCATAAACATAGGTGTGCATGCTGATATAAAACTACAGCTGAACATTTGTTATGTTCTTTGTTAATTGTATTAATCTTTTCTTACTTTGTTGACACAGATTTCACCGCTTTTCACTCCTTTACTGCACATCGGCGGAAATCCATTTCACCATGAGAGTGAAATCCCGCTGGCCTTTGATGGGGAGAACATCCACGCCCCCGAGGACGTCGCCATGGGACTTGTAGTAGTATATCTGGTAATGAGGAAACCACTAGTTATGGATGTAGTATATCTGGTAATGAGGAAACCACTAGTTATGGATGTAGACTTTTATTTTCCCTTAAATGTCAGAAAAACACTTATGTTGTTAAGTTACTGTATTCTGGGATAAGAGAAGTTGGGGTGAAGTTACCAGGGCCGGTCATAAAGATGGCAAACTTCCTAACATAACTAAGTGGATACGATATACACACTAAAGCTGAAAAATCTGTATTTAGCATCAAGTCTACAATATTGTTAGTTTACCTATGATTCATTTTAATGTATGTTGTTTTCATTGTACATCATTATTTATATATTTTTAAATGTCATGAAAAGCACTATACAAAGTAAATGTATTATTTATTATGGTCTGACATGTCTGCAGAAATGTTGCAATATTGTAATGTGTTTTGTTTGGTAAATTGTTCTGTAAATATTTATTCACATTTGTGGTGCCACTAAATAAATAATGAATTATTTAAATAAATATTGTCAATATTGTTATTAAAATATTTGTTTTTATAATGGAGGGAGGGTGAACAGGGAGTTTAAGAAAATGGATACTCCAGGAACCTTTACTTTTTAGAGTGTATATTGATAAAAGTCCCCTTGTCCGAGAGACATTTACATAGTTCTACACAGCCCAATTTGGGATGACTATTTTGGGGTGAAATAGTGGCTACAACAGACAGACCTGATATCGCCCATAATTCGACGTCCTTGGACGTCGCTTTTTGCCTGAAAGTATTTTCTCAACTGCGATACCAACTCCAGTCAGCAGATGGAGATGTGCGTCTTTCAGGTGATTCTGCCACTGTGACGTATAATCTAGTGGACGGGACGCTTCTTCAACATCAACAGCTAGTTTCAAATGTAGCACCCGGACAGAGAAAATCCAATAAGCGTTTTATAGTTTCATCCTTATGGTAACTTGCCCTAAAGTGGACACACTCTCATCAGTTTCTGAGACAACTGCCCAGACTTTGTAGACAGTTTAATAATGCTTAAACCTCATCTTTATCAAATCATCCATTAAAGATACCAACTCAAAACCTACGTTCGTCTACATATGGGTTGTTTAAATTTTATCTAATTATATTCCCAGTATTACTTTATCAAATCTCTAGTAATCGATTATACACACATACAATTTATCATATTTTCATATATTCACAGAACCCATATAAAACGTAAGACATTCTCAGGTACTCACGACAACCATTCCATTTGCTTTTTCAAGGACTCTACAGCTACGAAGCAGCTCTCCAAACATACTCCCAGCAGAACCATTTTTTTTTTATATCTCTGTTACTATCTAAACTTCAGATTAAGACTCAATCACAGACGTCTCATATTGCAGTCACACAATGCTATTCCCAAACATAGCTAATCAATTAGTTGTTTTTCAACAATATTTTAACCTACAGGAATATTTTCTCATTTCTGTCTCATGGCTAGTTCTTAAAGTTATTTAACTGTAACTTTAACTTTTTAAATGTAACTACATACATTTACATCTTTCAATACTTCTAAAATGGGTTCCAGGTTTAAAATAATTACATGTTTAAAATAATTACAGGTTTAAAACAATTACACCTTACACAGGTGCACCTTATCATACATGGTCTTAAAAAACCGGGATCATCCTCATCAGAAATGCTGACTAGCATAGCCTAGCCTAGCGCCACAGGGATATCATATAATATAATTTCATGAAATCACAAGTCCAATACAGCAAATGAAAGATAAACATCTTGTGAATCCAGCCAACATGTCCGATTTTTTAAAAATGTTTTACAGCGAAAACACAACATATATATATGTTAGCTCACCACAATAGCCCAACACACGCCATTTTTTCACCGTAAAGATAGCTTTCACAAAACCCACAAATAAAGATAAAATGAATCACTAACCTTTGAACAACTTCTTCAGATGACAGTCTTATGACATTATGTTATACAATACATTTATGTTTTGTTCGAAAATGTGCATATTTATAGCTATAAATCGTGGTTCTACATTGCAGCCATGGTCACAAATGGCCCCAAAATGTCCAGAGAAATTTTAGACAGCCACGTAATCTAACAAAAAAACTCATCATAAACTTTGCTGAAAAATACATGTTGCATATATAATTAAAGATACACTGGTTCTTAATGCAACCACTGTGTTAGATTTAAAAAAAATAACTTTAGTACAAAGCACAGCATGCAATAATCTGAGACAGCGCTCAGCCATTCTCCGCCATGTTGGAGTCCAAAGAGTCCACAAAAATACGAAATAACATCATAAATATTCCCTTACCTTTGATGAACTTTCATCAGAATGCAGTGCCAGGAATCCTAGTTCCACAAAAAATCGTTTTGTTTTAGAATGTCCATTTCTTCTGTCGAATTAGCAACTTTGGTTAGCATGGTGTAGCTCACATGTCCATGAAGATTTTACGAATGAACGAAAAATTCAAAAAGTCATAATAATAGTCGAATAAACTGGTCAAACTCAGTTGATAATCCATCTTGAGGATGTTTTTCTCATATATATCCAATAACGTCCCAGACGGAGCATTTCTTCGTGTCTACCTAACGCATTGCAGACAACGATATGACAAACCGAAGTGCGTAGCCAAGTACTGCCAATATGGCTGACCTCTCACTCCAATGAGTCCCATCCGGTTCCAGAGAAGGCTAGAAACTTCATTCCACGTTCTACTGCCTGTTGACATCTAGTGGAAGGCGTATGAAGTGCAAACAGATCCATAAATACAAGGCAATTGAATAGGCAATGCCTTTCACAGAGACCCATTTCAGAAATATCACTTCCTGTTTGGAAGTTTGCCTGCCAAATGAGTTCTGTTTTACTCACAGATATAATTCAAACAGTTTTAGAAACTTCAGAGTGTTTTCTATCCAATAGTAATATATATGCATATCATATGATCTAGGACAGAGTACGAGGCCGTTTAAATTGGGCACAATTTTATCCAGAAGTGAAAAGGGCGCCCCCTATTTCCAAGAGGTTATTAACTAGTAAACACAGATTCTAGTTTTCATCCAGTTCACACAGATAGCTGGCTCGGCCCTCTTTACACCTCCAAGGTGCCCCCTCACACAGGAATACACACTCAGAGCCTACGAGGCTTTTCTAAAAACTCCACTTGTTTCACTCACCTCATTCTTTTTTTTAAACTACGTTCGAGATTTGGTATCCACTCGGCTCGCTGCCTCTCAGATCAAAGGTGGGTCCATCTGCTCCGTTCCCGAAGTGTGGTTTCCCTGAGATCCCAAGTGCACGATTTACCCAGGTCGTCAGAAGCGGTCACCAAGTGAAGATTCACATCCCCATCACCAAATGTGGTTGTTAAGTTTCTCTCCTCATTTGATATCAAAGAAATTATCACACAAGTCAGAATTATTCTTAAACTAAACCTTTATTACTTATAAGGGAGCAGATCAATACAATGCACACATATAAAGTGAATCAATTGAGTGCTCTACGATAATGATGGCTGGTCGACAAATCACCCCCAGATGATTTGTTGAGAGCCACAAGATAAAAGTACACATGTCTTCTACAGCCAAGATACACCCCTTTCAAACTACATAACGAAAAACAGCTGTATAGAACGGGTCACAATGTTAGATTTGTATGAAAGAGACTTATAATTCTCAGCAGACAGTATCTGCTGTAAAAACAGTACTCTTTATGTAGAGACCAGGGTCTGGCCCTGGGGTCATCTCTCCCTGGTACCATAGAGCACAGAAACATTAACTCATGCACTGGAATGCGGTCTCTTTAGGTTTTATCACCCAAACGACATTGTAAATCTCCTGTCAGTGTTTTCTCCCAGAGGCCCATCCTCAGTAGAACACACAGACACAATAGTTCTAAGAACCCTCTATTCTGTTGCATAAAACAACCATTTGATGCAATAAAAGAATTCTAACATAATCTTGCAATTTTGCTCTCAGTGTCCACTGAAAGTTGACTAGTAACAACAACTGGGACATAAAAGACACCCACCATGAGATCCACTAAATCTGCCCAAGAAGAGGGAAACAAAAGAAAAACCCACACCAAACTTACAGACAGGAAGCAAACCAAAAAGGTGGAGCAACTAAAGGTGTTGACTCTCCACATCTATCAAGACAACTGGAGCACTGGGCCAGACACTCTTAAATAGAACCTGGACCAGCTCAGGTGAAACACCTTCCCACTAACGAGATGGACAAGCCAGCACAGGTGTAACACATACTGACTAACGAGGTGACACTTATCAGTGCATCCTACGTGCTGACGAGCTATACGAGCTAAAGTCCAACCTCAAAACATAAATGGAAAAACCAAAGCCTGTAACACCTTCCCCCTTAAGACAACAAATATATCCTATATTTTTGTTGGACAAGTTTGCTCACCACCAACAGAAAACAACTTCCATTTCACATTATAATCAACTACAATGCTTCACCAATATAAACATGGTGTCTACTGGCTGTCAACAATTAAAAACAAGAAAAAAAACATTTCTAAATAATTCACTAGTAACAACAACTGGGACATAAAAGTCACCCATGAGATCCACTAAATCTGCCCAAGAAGAGGCAAACAAAATAACTGGTGTTACACATACTGACTAACGAGGTGACACCAATCAGTGTGCCCTACGTGCTAACGAGCTATACGTGTTAACGAGCTATATATGCTAACGAGCTATACGTGCTAAAGTCCAACCTCAAAACATAAATGGAGAAACGAAAGCCTGGAACACCTTTCCCCTTAAGACAACAAATAAATCCTATAATTTTTGTTGGACAAGTTTGCTCACCACCAACAGAAAACAACTTCCATTTCACATTATAATCAACTACAATGCATCACCTTCTACAATATAAACATGGTGTCTACTGGCTGTCAACAATTAAAAACACGTATTTCTAAATAATAATATACAATCGTATTATTTTTTTCTCCTTTTTCATTCTATAGAATCCTAAAACTCACTAGCTTCTAGAACTCTCGTCTTTCTAAAACTCACCAGCTTCTAGAACTCTCGTCTTCCTAAAACTCACTAGCTTCTAGAACTCTCGTCCCCTTGGAACGAGCCCAAACAAAACTCATCTCCAATACGGAAAAACGTGCAGTCAAAATAAATTGATCCATGGCAACGCAATGGCTAAACGCAAAACTATGACTGCCCACCCTTGAAACAATCAGCAACCAAGTTGTCCTTAACACGGACATGTCTGATTTCAAGAGGAAACTCCTGCAATAACCATAGTAACTTTCCACCTCACTGCGGAGCTTCTCTCTCTTTTCAGAGTTCACTCGATAGGCATGTTGTTGGATCGGGGCCCAGTCCCCAATATCATGCTCTAGTACATTTGGGTTGTCACATCTGAGAATTAACCCTGCTATTCTAAAAGAAGGGCAACAATGTCAATATAATTATACCCGAAAATTGTCAGTTGATTGCATAAATAATTATGATTACTAAAAGTTACATGAATTGTAAACATGAATTACCAAAGCCAAATGTACACCCCTTTGTTAATATGTATTGTCAATAATTCACTTAAGGTAAGGCATGGTATAATAAAACATGTTAAAAAAAAACATTTGATTGCATAGTCTTATTTTCAATGACTTTTCAATTACATTTTGCTCGGTGGGATAGCCTCAATGTCAAAACACAGTTTTAACATGTCCAAATGAATAACCAATATGCAGAAACAGTTTGGGATGAATTGAAAACCTAAACATAACATGTGCTATTTACACAAACATCTGCCACAATAATCATATTTCTTGTATTTTTTTAAACAAGCTCCTTATAAACTGCACAAGCACCAGAAACCCTGTTGTTTTGACAAGTAGCAATAAATCACTGATATCGATTAGGGGGGAAATCAGGTTGTACGTGATGTTGGAATGCGTTTAAATGTAGGGGTCGCTAAACAAAGGAACGCAACACTAATTTGTCATAACTAATCGATATCATGCTAAAATCATTTATGCGACAGGAGGGAGATGAGGTTGCACGTCCTGTTAAAACTAGCAGCTCAAAAACCACACTGAATCTGGGAATAATGTGTACTTACTAAATCTCATAAATAGTACTCATTCAATTCAGAGCCTGGATTTTTCCCCTGAGGCTAATATCCATATCATGTTGAAATCAATAGAACAGGGGACAAACATTTAGGGTTCTACATTGTGACATCATTAAAATACTCCTACTACAATGTTAAAACAATCTACATTGTGACATCATTAAAATACTCCTTCTACAATATTAAAACATTCTACATTGTGACATCATTAAAATACTCCTACTACAATGTTAAAACATTCTACATTGTGACATCATTAAAATACTCCTACTACAATGTTAAATTAATTAATTGATATCATGAAACAACTGCTTCATGTATTTTCTAATGTTTAGTCAGAGATCTTTTATCAGATTACCTCTGGTCACAGCTAAGAGATTTCTCTCCTGTGTGTGTTCTCTGGTGTACATTCAGCTGCCCAGATGTAACAAAACTCTTCACACATTGATTACAGCTATAAGGTTTCTCTCCTGTGTGTGTTCTCTGGTGTATAGTCACATAGCTAGATGTAACAAAACTCTTCCCACATTGATTACAGCTATACGGTTTCTCTCCTGTGTGTGTTCTCTGGTGCACTGTCAGTTTACTAGATTGACAAAAACTCTTCCCACATTGACCACAGCTATAAGGTTTCTCTCCTGTGTGTGTTCTCTGGTGTAAAGTCAGAGAGCCAGATGTAGTAAAACTCTTCCCACATTGATCACAGCTATACGGTTTCTCTCCTGTGTGTGTTCTCTGGTGCACTGTCAGATCACCAGATTGACAAAAACTCTTCCCACATTGATAACAGCTATAAGGCTTATCTCCTGTGTGTGTTCTCTGGTGCACTGACAGATGGCCAGAAGTAGTAAAACTCTTCCCACATTCATCACATATATATAGTTTCTCTCCTGTGTGTATTCTCTGGTGTGTAGTCAGATTGCTAGATGCAGTAAAACTCTTCCCACATTGATCACAGCTATAAGGATTCTCTCCTGTGTGTGTTCTCTGGTGTGTAGTCAGATTGCTAGATGCAGTAAACCTCTTCCCACATTGAACACAGCTATAAGGTTTCTCTCCCGTGTGTAGTCTCTGGTGTACTGTCAGATAGCTAGATGTAGTAAAACTCTTCCCACATTGATCACAGCTATAAGGTTTCTGTCCTGTGTGTGTTCTCTGGTGTGTAGTCAGATTGCTAGATGCAGTAAAACTCTTCCCACATTGAACACAGCTATAAGGTTTCTCTCCTGTGTGTATTTTCTGGTGTACTGTCAGAGAGTCAAATGTAGTAAAACTCTTCCCACATTGATCACAGCTATAAGGTTTCTCTCCTGTGTGTGTTCTCTGGTGTGTAGTCAGATTGCTAGATGCTTTAAAACTCATCCCACATTGAACACAGCTATAAGGTTTCTCTCCTGTGTGGATCCTTTGATGAATTTTAATGCCTGATGAGGTGAATCTCTTCCCACAGTCAGAGCAGCAGTGAGTTCTCTTCCCTGTGGATCTCTGCAGGTGTTTATTGAGGCGTTCTGATCTGGAGAGACTCTTCTCTGCCTCGTCAGCATCATGAGGTTGTTGAGGCTCCCCAAAGGATCCACGATAGTCCCGTATCTCTCCTGTGTGAACAACAAAGTCAGATGATTAAAGGCCCACAAAAGTGAAAATCCACTGTAAAAAGGTGATGCCAACAGCGTAGCCATGATGTTGTACAACAATTGATGTCTGTAATGAATGTAAAAATTATTTAACAATTGTCTTAAAATGAGCAAGAATAGTCATATTTTAGTAGTAAGATCGATGATTGTAGACTAGAAATAAGTTATAAGATCGATGATTGTAGACTAGAAATAAGTTATTCATGTTGTTGAAACTATAAGCAGTGTGTCAGATGACTTTTGGTCTCCAATATAGGCCCCTTTCTGTGTTTGCTAAAATTGCGGCAGGAGGGCGATGCACACGCAATTTGATTGCAGAAACACCTCCCTGCTAATGAGGAAACCGATAGTAATGGATGTAGTATATCTGCTAATGAGGAAACCACAAGTTATGGATGTAGTATATCTGCCTGGAGCAAAAATGGTGAGCAAAGCTTTTAGTTTTTCACAATGTATTCTGAATGTGAATGGGGGAAAACTCAGGGGAGTAACCTCTATTTCCAGGTTGATTATGAGTGCATTTCACACTACTTTGGATTATAATTGTAAGGCTCGTTTGAATGTCCTGTTTAATATGTTTGAAGAATTATAAGTAATTATTGAAGAACCACGTTAATGACAGTATCCATTTGGGTGTTGTCAATAAAGTAAAGATTTTATTTGTATATTTCTCATATATATAGCAAAGCAGACCGACAAAAAAACAACAGAGTTACACGTGGGATAAACAAAAGTACAGTCAATAACACAATAGAAAAATCTATATACAGTGTGCGCAAATGGAGTAAGGAGGTAAGGCAATAAATAGGCCATAGTAGCAAAGTAATTACAATTTAGCAAATTAACACTGGAGTGATAGATGTGCAGATGATGATGTGCAAGTAGAATTACTGGTGTGCAAAAGAGCAAAAAAAGTAAATAAAAACATGGGGATGAGGTAGGTAGTTAGATGGGCTATTTACAGATGGGCTGTGTACAGCTGCCCATATGTCTCCTACTTCAGCGATTTTTGCAATTTGTTCCAGTTATTGGCAGCAGAGAACTGTAAGGAAGGGCGGCCAAAGTAGATGTTGGCTTTGGGGATGACCAGTGAGATAAACGTCCTGGAGCGCGTGCTATGGGTGGGTGTTGCTATGGTGACCAGTGAGCTGAGTTAAGGCGGCCTAGCAAAGACTTATAGATGACCTGGAGCCAGTGGGTTTGGCGACAAATATGTAGTGAGGGCCAGCCGACAAGAGCATACAGGTCGCAGTGGTGGGTGGTATATGGGGTTTGGTGACAAAACGAATGGCACTGTGATAGACTGCATCCAGTTTGCTGAGTAGAGTGTTGGAGGCTATTTTGAAAATGACATCACCGAAGTCAAGGATCGGTAGAATAGTCAGTTTTACGAGGGTATGTTTGGCAGCGTGAGTGAAGGACGCTTTGTTGCAAAATAGGAAGCCGATTCTAGATTTAATTTTGGATTGGAGATGCTTAATGTGAGTCTGGAAGGAGAGTTTACAGTCTAGCCAGACACATAGAATATGTGGACAACTATAAATACCTAAGTCAGAATCGTAGTGATGCTGGACGGGGGGAGGCAGCGATAGGTTGAAGAGCATACATTTAGTTTTACTAGCGTTTAAGAGCAGTTGGAGGCCACGGATGGAGTGTTGTATGGCATTGAAGCACGTTTGGAGGTTTGTTAACAGTGTCCAAAGAAGGGCCAGATGTATACAGAATGGTGTCGTCTGCGTAGAGGTGGATCAAGGAATCACCCGCAGCAAGAGCAATATCGTTGGTATTTACAGAGAAAGGAGTCGGTCCGAGAATTGAACCCTGTGGTACCCCCATAGAGACTGCCAGAGGTACAGACAACAGGTCCTCCGATTTGACACGCTGAACTCTGTCTGAGACGTAGTTGGTAAACCAGGCGAGTCGGTCATTTTAGAAACCAAGGCTATTGAGTCTGCCGATAAGAATACGGTGATTGACAGAGTCGAAAGCCTTGGCCAGGTCGATGAAGATGGCTGCACAGTACTGCCTTTTATCAATGGCGGTTATGATATCGTTTAGTACCTTGAGCGTGGCTGAGGTGCACCCGTGACCAGCTCGGAAACTGGATTGCACAGCGGAGAAGGTACGGTGGGATTCAAAATGGTCAGTGATCTGTTTGTTAACTTGACTTTCAAAGACTTTAGAACGGCAGGGCAGGATGGATATAGGTCTGTAATAGTTTGGGTCTAGAGTGTCACCCCCTTTGAAGAGGGGGATGACCGTGGCAGCTTTCCAATCTTTAGGAATCTTGTTCTCCATGGACTTTACAGTGTCCCAAAACTTTTTGGAGTTAGAGCTACAGGATGCAAATTTCTGTTTGAAAAAGCTAGCCTTTGCTTTCCTAACTGACTGTGTGTATTGGTTCCTGACTTCTCTGAAAAGTTGCATATCGCGGGGACTATTCGATGTTAGTGCAGTACGCCACAGGATGTTTTTGTGCTGGTCGAGGGCAGTCAGGTCTTGAGTGAACCAAGGGCTATATCTGTTCTTAGTTCTACATTTTTTGAAGGGGCATGCTTATTTAAGGTGGTGAAGAAATTACAATTAAAAAACAACCAGGCATCTCCTACTGACTGGATGAGGTCAATATCCTTCCAGGATATCCGGGCCAGGTCGATTAGAAATGCCTGCTTGCACAAGTGTTTTAGGGAGCGTTTGACAGTGATGAGGGCTGGTCGTTTGACCGCGGACCCATAACGGATGCAGGCAATGAGGCAGTGATCGCTGAGATCCTGATTGAAAACAGCAGAGGTGTATTTGGAGGGCAAGTTGGTCAGGATAATATCTATGAGGGTGCCCATGTTAACGGATTTAGGGTTGTACCTGGTGGGTTCCTTGATCATTTGTGTGAGATTGAGGGCATCTAGCTTGGATTGTAGGACGGCGGGGGTGTTAACCTCACTAGGGTAGGGGGCGCTATTTTCACCTCCGGATGAAAAGCGTGCCCAAAGTAAACTTGGTAGATTTGGACAGAAAACACTCTAAAGTTTCCAAAACTGTTAAAATAATGTCTGTGAGTATAACAGAACTGATATGACAGGCGAAAACCTGAGAAACATCCATCCAGGAAGTGGGATTTTTATATTTTTCCATTGACTGCCTATACAGATTCCATTGACTTAGGACTCAAATTGCACTTCCTATGGCTTCCACTAGATGTCAACGGTCTTTAAAAATTGTTTCAGGCTTGTATTCTGAAAATTGACAGAGTAAGACCACTCTGAATGAGTGAACCATTCAGTGTCCCAGAATGCGCCGTTCTTGTTTACCTTTGAAATGTTATCTATTATTTAGGCTAAAAACAACCTGAGGATTGATTATAAACATCGTTTGACATGTTTCTACAAACTTTACTGATACTATTCGGATTTTTCGTCTGGATGTTGTGATTGCCTTTGAGCCTGTGGATTACTGAACAAAACTGAGGTTTTTGGATATAAAGAGAGACTTTATCGAACAAAACAAACATTTATTGAGTAAATGGGAGTCTTGTGAGTGCAACGATATGAATATCATCAAAGGTCAGTGATTAATTTTATTGCTATTTCTGACTTGTGTAACTCCTCTACTTGGCTGGTAACTGTTAATCTTTAAACTGATGTATAACACTTGTATGTTTTATGAATTTTTATAATGAGTATTTCTGTTTTTGAATTTGGCGCTCTGCAATTTCACTGGATGTTGGCCAGGTGGGACGGTAGCGTCCCACACCTCCTAGAGAGGTTAAGCATATCCCAGTTTAGGTCACCTAACAGAACAAACTGAAGATAGATGGGGCCAATCAATTCACATATGGTGTCCAGAGCACAGCTGGGAACTGAGGGGTGTATATAACAGTGAGAGACTTATTTATGGAGAGATTCGTTTTTAAAATTAGAAGCTCGAACTGTTTGGGTTTAGACCTGGAAAGCATGATACAACTTTGCAGGCCATCTCTGCAGTAGATTGCAACTCCTCCCCCTTTGGCAGTTCTATCTTGACGGAAAATGTTGTAGATGGGGCTGGAAATTTCTGAATTTTTGGTGGCCTTCCAAAGCCAGGATTCAGACACGGCAAGGACATCAAGGTTGGAGTGTGCTAAAGCAGTGAGTATAACAGACTTAGGGAGGAGGCTTCTGATGTTAACATGCATGAAACCAAGGCTTTTATGGTTACAGAAAGTCAACAAATGAGAGCGCCTGGGGACACACAGGGCCTGGGTTAACCTCTACATCACCCGAGGAACAGAGGAGTAGGATGAGGGTACGGCTAAAGGCTATCAGTACTGGTCGTCTAGTGCTTTGGGAACAGAGAATAAAAGGAGCAGATTTCTGGGTGTGGTAGGATAGATTCAAGGCATAATGTACAGACAGGGGTATGGTAGAGTGTGGGTACAGTAGAGGTAAACCTAGGCACTGAGTGACGATAAGAGGTTGCATCTCTGGAGGCACCAGTTATGCTAGGTGAGGTCACCGCATGTGTGGGAAGTGGGACAAAGTAGTTCTCTGAGGCATGTTGAGTGGGACTAGGGGCTCCGCAGTAAAATAAAACAATGATAACTACCCCAAACAACAGTATACAAGGCATATTGACATTAGAGGGACATAAAGCGAGGCATAAATCAATCACAGGTGTTGATTGGGAGAGCTAGATAAGACAACAACGGGTAAGACAACAGTTAATCAGCTAAAACAACAAAAACACGTAAAATGGCGATGAATGGGCTGAGAGGGTCAGTTAACTACACACAGGGCCTGAGTTCAAGGCTGGGGCCGACAGATAAACAAAATGGAGAACCGTGATGAAAAACAGTCCAGCAGTCATCAGCTAAGTAGCCAAGTGATCATAGGGTCCAGTGAACAGCAATATATGAACCAGGGAAGCCGCTATGTAGTCATTACTACGCTAGCCGGGAGATGCGCCTGGCTCGAGGCTAACTGGTGCTAGCTTCGGGACAAGGGCGTCACCGACGTCTGGCAAAGGACGGTTGAGGGCACATCGGACGGAATTGCGTCGGCAGACCAGTCGTGATGGATCGGCTGTGCTCCGTGTCGACAAAGGGTCCAGGCCAATTGGCAAAAGAGGTATTGTAGCTGGAGTAATTTTGTTTGCTAGCCGGGAGATGCACCTGGCTCGAGGCTAACTGGTGCTAGCTTCGGGACAAGGGTGTTAGCCACTGTAGCCAATCCGGTGCAAA
This sequence comes from Salvelinus alpinus, assembly GCF_045679555.1. Classification (NCBI taxonomy): domain Eukaryota; kingdom Metazoa; phylum Chordata; class Actinopteri; order Salmoniformes; family Salmonidae; genus Salvelinus; species Salvelinus alpinus. The sequence goes on from NC_092087.1 coordinate 109,974,152, forward strand.
GGTCCAGAACTTACGGCAGGAATCCGGTGATGTAGAGGCTTCTAGTCGTCTTAGTGAAGAGTCTGGGAGGCATCAGCTGTGTAGCCGAGTGATCATAGGGTCCACTGAGCAGGCCGGGAGATGGGCCTGGCTCAAGGCTAGCTTCGGGGCTGGGCCACTCGGTAGCAGCTAGCCAGCTGCGATTATCTGGTGTAATGGTCCAGAGCTTACGGCAGTAATACGGTGATGTAATGGAGAAAAACAGTCCGATATGCTCAGGGTTGATATCGCGCTGTGCAGACTGGCAGGTGTTATCCAGGCTAAAAGCGGCTGGTGTCTGAGCTAAAAAGGTAAAGGCCGCTAGCAGTGGCTAACAATGACTAAATAGCTAGTAGCTAATTAGCTGGTTAGCTTCTGATGGCTAGCTGCTGATGGAGGTTCTAGCTATAAGGTATAAAAAAAAAAATAGCTGATCCGTATCATATTGGGTGAGGCGGGTTGCCGGAAGGTATATTTAATTTAAAAATGGAAAAAGATTTAAATATATTGCAATATATACAAAAAAAGACGAAAAATACATACCATTTACAACAAACAGGTCTTAATGCTACACCATCTTGGATTACAAGATGACTCAGTTAAAAACCATTGGATTTAGCAAACTCTGAAATGATTTAGTATTTCTGTGCCCATGAAAACAGTTGCATTTCAGAATACAAAAAGACTGTCCGACAGCAAGATCCAGTATTTAAGTTGAAGTTCATCATATGACAAGTGTAACGTTATGACTATAACTACTGTTCCCTGAAGGAGGGAAACTAGGTACAACATATTATTAAATCCACGCCTCGCTGGAAGCACCACCGTCCACAGGTGATGAGAGTGAGGCTTGGATTTATTCCTTAAAATGTAATGCCGCTCTTCACCAACCCAGGAAAGGGCGGGGACAAACAGGTGTTGAACCTCGATTCCCTCCCTAAAACCTGTTTAGGACTGGCGTTCCGCTAGCGGAACTCCTCCCACATTCCACTGAAAAGGCAGAGCGCGAAATTCAAAAAAATATTTTTTAGAAATATTTAACTTTCACACATTAACAAGTCCAATACAGCATTTGAAAGATAAACATCTTGTGAATCCAGCCAACATGTCCGATTTTTAAAATGTATTACAGCAAAAACACCACGTATATTTATGTTAGCTCACCACCAAATACAAAAGAGGACAGACATTTTTCACAGCACCATTTTTCACAGCAGGTAGCATGCACAAAGCCAACCTAACTAACCTAGAACCAACCTAACTAACCTAGAAACAACTCCCTCAGATGACAGTCCTATAACATGTTACACAATAAATCTATGTTTTGTTCAAAAAATGTGCATATTTGAGCTATAAATCAGTTTTACATTACTGCTACCATCATAGCTACCATCATAGCTACAGTCAGAAATAGCACGGGAGTAGCCAGAGTAAATACAGACACCAACGTCAACTACCTAATTACTCATCATAAAACATTTCAGAGAAATATATGGTGGATAGCAAATGAAAGACAAAGATCTTGTGAATAAAGCCAATATTTCCGATTTTTGAAGTGTTTTACAGCGAAAACACAATGTATCGTTATATTAGCTTACTACAATAGCTATCACACAACAGCATTGATTCAATGCAAACGGTAGCGATAGCACAGTTTGACAGATATATGAAATAGCATCCCAAATTGGGTCCTTATCTTTGTTGATCTTCCATCAGAATGTTGTACAAGGTGTCCTTTGTTCAGAAGCGTCTTTGTTTGGATCCAGAACGAACTATTTCCCTCTTGAATTAGCAAGCACACTGGCCGTGCGGCGCTAACCTCTCCTTCTTGAACAAATTCCTCCAACGCATCACGTCTAAAGTCCCGAATAAATTTCAATAATATAATTAAACTATATTGAAAAAACATACTTTAGGATGATATTGTGACATGTATCAAATAATATCGAAGCCGGAGATCATATTCACCTATAACGACGGTTTTCCAGGAGGCGATTCCAGGTCCTTCCAAAAACAAATAATGGCGGACCTCTCACTCCAAGAGGTTGTATTCAATCCCAGAACGAGATAATCAAGTCATTTCTGCTCTCACTTCCGCATGACACCCAGGGGAAGGTGTATGACGTGTTTCTACAGTCATAAGTGACATGCCCTTTTATAGACAAGCTCTTGAAGAGAGACCTCGCTATTGGAAATCTCACTTCCGGATAGGAAATGGGCTGTAAAAAGAGTTCTGTTTCACTTAGAGAAATAATTAGAACTGTTTTAGAAACTAGAGAGTGTTTTCTATCCAATATTAATAATAATATGCATATTGTACGAGCAAGAATTGAGTACGAGGCCGTTTAAATTGGATACGATTTTCCCCAAAAGTGTAAACAGCACCCCCAGTCCTTAAGAAGTTTTAAGGGAAGAGTAATTATAATCAAAGTTACACTCCCTTTCAGTTGGTCAACTTCGGAACAACATACTATGGGGAAATACAATCATTCCCCAGCCGACCCAAACGGATACTAAATGAAACGGCCCATGGCAGATCACCCAGACCTGACCCAGCAAGATGCGTCAGTTTGGTCAATTTATTAATTGTCTTTTGTTTGAAACACTCCTGTCAATGTTGAGTAAGGACGTACACCTGATTACACATAGAAGTAGGACTAGTCTAACTGGCCTGCACACAAATGTAGGCCTATAAATGTGCCCATTTGGGGATGTCTGATAGTATTTCTGATTGTCTTAATGCACCACCACTAATGAGTTGTGGTGCTTCTCAAAGTAACTTTTTCTTCACCTCCAAACAGCAAGTAAACAAAGTCTAATCAAAATCAATTGCGAATGACAATAGTTCCTCAAAGTATTTTCGTAAAATATTTACAGCTCTTGCCCTTCCGATAACCACTCAGCAGAAAAGGGAAAAATGTAATGCTCTGATCCAGTGGAAATGTCATAAAAATGTCATAAAATACCTGATTACTGTCAAGAACTCACTGTAGCAGGAAACTGAGGGCCTAGAATATTTTATACAATGTTGCAAGCTTGCTATCCGAGTTTCCTGACCCAGTTGATAGTTGATACAATGTTTCAAGTTTGTCGTAGACAGGCCATGTGCAGCCAATGTGATTTCTAGGATATTTATTTTTATCAAGATATTTTCTACCTGCAGAATGCCATGTTTTTATTTGTTGGCTTTATGTAGGCTATCTTTACATAGTTGGCAATGGCAATAAAAGTTACTTTTAGATTTGTATAATTTTCATTTAGAATGTAGATTAATCACAGACAAAGATTTTGAGATACTATTATAATTTAAATGAAACTGTTCCACGAAAATGTGCATATGAAAATCATAACTGGCACACAGATTTGCAGAAACGGTCAGATAAATTGGCACTCCAACTGGAAAAGGTTGCAGACTGATGGTGTAGTCAATTACTAGTCTATTAGTCTATTTATCTGTAGTCTATTAGTCTATTACTGAAAACTTCAGGAGCAAAACGGCAGAATTTACGAAGTCCAGCAGCGGAGGGGGGAATCCCCCTGGTCGGGTTTTGTTGAAGACCGGCTCCCCCTGGTCGGGTTATGTTGACGACCGGCTCCCCCTGGTCGGGTTGTGTTGACGACCGGCTCCCCCTGGTCGGGTTGTGTTGACGACCGGCTCCCCCTGGTCGGGTTGTGTTGACGACCGGCTCCCCCTGGTCGGGTTGTGTTGACGACCGGCTCCCCCTGGTCGGGTTGTGTTGACGACCGGCTCCCCCTGGTCGGGTTGTGTTGACGACCGGCTCCCTCTGGTCAGGTTATGCTAACGCCCGGCTCCCTCTGGTCAGGTTATGCTGACGACCGGCTCCCTCTAGTTATGGTTATCCCCCTAGTTATGACTTCGAGTCATTTGTGTGTCAAAATTATTTGATCAGAATGCTTAAAGCATCAGACAAATTCAGTACGTATATTTGATTTTATAAAAACACATGGGGCGATTGGTAGAAAGAACAGATGACTCTTGGTTGACCAATATGTATGTTAGTTGGGGACAGCACTAGAACATGATTTTGGGGCTCCCGAGTGGCGCAGCGGACACTGCATCTCAGTGCTTGAGGCGCCACTACAGACAACCTGGATCAAAACCAGGCTGTATCACAACCGACCGTGATTGGGAGTCCCATAGGGCGGCGCACAATTGGCCCAGCGTCTTCCGGGGTAGGCAGTCATTGTAAAATAAGAATTTGTTCTTAACTGACTTGCCTAGTTAAATAAAGGTTACATTTAAATAAAAATAAAAAAGTGTTTCATGATAAACCATTTTTTACAAATCCGTCAAGGGACCAACTTTGAGAAGGGTTTAAAACAAAGGTTTCAAACCAATTCATGAATGTAATTGCATCTAGGTATGTCTTGCCATTAATGTAAGGGGATGAAAAAAAATTGGCTGAATATTATACAATGACTTAACAACAGCTCTAATAATTTGACCCCCACAGGAAATCTACACTGGCAATTCTAGAATATACTATATATCCTAGAAACCTGGTTAAACTATCATTATGACATCATGGATGAATTCTAGAATATACTATATAGCCTAGAAACCTGGTTAAACTATCATTATGACATCATGGATGAATTCTAGAATATACTATAGCCTAGAATTCTGTTTAAAACAATACTTTTGACCTCATGGATGGCCAGTCTTTGTATTCATAGTGTAGTGAATTCAGGGGATAGCCTGAAGGTTGCTACAATGTCTTTCTCTATGAATTTGAGAGTGGTTACATTTCTCCAGCCCCCATCCCTCAGCTGTTTACCAAACCAAGTTTCTGAGCAGCCATTTTGTTGCGGTTTAAAAAATCATTCCACCACTGTTTTGGTAATAAGAGAAATGTAACTACTTTCAAATTCATACAGAGACCATCCATGATATGGTCTCAGCCAGCAGCATACCACCCTGCATAACACTGCTGGCTTGCTTCTGAAGCTAAGCAGGGTTGGTCCTGGTCAGTCCCTGGATGGGAGACCAGGTGCTGCTGGAAGTGGTGTTGGAGGGCCAGTAGGAGGCACTCTTTCCTCTGGTCTAAACAAAGATCCCAATGCCCCAGGGCAGTGATTGGGGACACTGCTCTGTGTAGGGTGCCGTCTTTCGGATGGGACGTTAAACGGGTGTCCTGACTCTCTGAGGTCATTAAAGATCCCATGGCACTTATCGTAAGAGTAGGGGTGTTAACCCCGGTGTCCTGGCTAAATTCCCAATCTGGCCCTCAACCATCACGGTCACCTAATAATCCCCAGTTTACAATTGGCTCATTCATCCCCCTCCTCTCCCCTGTAACTATTCCCCAGGTCGTTGCTGCAAATGAGAACGTGTTCTCAGTCAACTTACCTGGTAAAATAACGGTAAAATAAATAAAATATCAACATTATAGTTTTAACCATGTTGAGGCGATACAGTGTTGGTTTACATTGTTTCTAAACATTGGAGTAAAAAAATCTTATTTGGTGTTCTGATGGGCTACAACAGTTTAACTAAGCTAATGAGGCATGTAGCAATTGCATATTTCCCCTTTAACGCCACACATCAGTTCAACAACTGCTGAGTTTGGTATTTAAGACAGTACTTACTAGTATTAATCAGGACGCTGTTTCTCAAAACCATCTTACGGCTAATTTCATCGTTGGATGCCTTAAGATGCGTTTGGGAAAGCGGCCTCAGACATCCAGTTTCCTCCTCGTTCTCTTTTTTCGATGTGACAGTCATCTCCCCTTCCTCCTCTTTCACTCCAAATACGGCATCATCCCCTTTCTCTTCCTCTTCTTTCACTGTAACGTCTTTCTCTTTCACTGTAACAGCCTCATCCTCTACTTCTTGTTTTACTGTGATATCCTCCTCTTCCTTCTCCTCTTTCACCAGAAAGATCAGAGCTTCTTTCTCCATCCAGCAGATATTATCTTTAGCAGGAGAAGAGTAGCTTAGTGACCGCATGGTCGGGGATGTTAGCTAGCTAGGCTAATGCTAACTTAACCAGCCCGCTAGATGAATAATAACAACAACACCGTAAATATGAAATTAAATCGGATAACTGACTAGACGACAGAAGAGGGTTTAAAACACAGTGGCTAATAAAAAAACGAAAGCATCTAAGGAGCTTTATTGGTTCGGCTATTTTGGCTAGCAAGCTACCGAGGTGTCTGACTAACTATTGCTGCTGCTGAAAGAAGCGTCCACTAGATTATACGTCACACCAACAGCGTCGCCTTAAATTCCCACACCGCCAACTGCTGACTGGATTGGGTAGTTGAGTAAAATGTATATTTAATTTTCAGACAAAAAGTTAAAGGGTAGGAACCAGAGACGTCGCTAGAACTAAAATATTAATTAGCCCCCCCCTAAATAAATCAATATCAGTCTATATATTTTTTCTGTGATTTATTTTTTTCGTCAACCATTCCATCGCATCTTAAACTTCTTACCGGGCCGGCACTAGGACCGGGGGAGGCTGCTGCACTAGTGACTGTTAGACTTTCTTCAGCAAAGATGGCTGAAAGAAATACTTCGAGAGAGGGGTACCACTACACAGAACTGAACTGGATCAAAGATGGTGGACAGAAATACTAGGAGAGAGGGGTACCCCTACACAGAACTGAACTGGATCAAAGATGGTGGACAGAAATACTAGGAGAGAGGGGTACCCCTACACAGAACTGGATCAAAGATGGCGAACAGAAATACTAGGAGAGAGGGGTACGCCTACACAGAACTGGATCAAAGATGGCGGACAGAAATACTAGGAGAGAGGGGTAACCTACACAGAACTGAACTGGATCAAAGATGGTGGACAACAGTACTAAGATGGAAGCAAATGTAAGGGATTATAACGTCAAAACGAATCATGCAAAAACATGTACAGTTGACAGGAATGTTAGTTAATGTAGAGACAAATGACTCTGCATTTTTTTTTATCATAAAGTTCATTTCCAAAAATCGTGATTTAGCAAGCTAGCTGACTAGCTAACATTAGCCAGCTAGCTGACTAGCTAACATTAGCCAGCTAGCTGACTAGCTAACATTAGCCAGCTAGCTGACTAGCTAACATTAGCCAGCTAGCTGACTAGCTTTATGGATGTTGTGACATGAGTATGACATTGTAATTCTGGTTGTTTTAGGGACTCATGAAACAACCAGTGAACCAGGCTGCCATTTTGTGAAACAGTGGATGTATAGAATCTAGCTAGCTGAATAATTTACTGCAAATTGAAGGTACAATTTTGTAAGCTTTCCTTGCTGATATTTGCCATGCAGATAGATGAAATCACGTAGCTAGCTATGTTCTTGCTTATTGTGCAGTGGATGATTAAAATCCCTGTACGCCCATGGATGTGTAGCTAGATATCTAGCCGATCTGTGTATGGACCCAAACGTTTGGTATACATATTAGTTCAGAACCTAGCTATGAACCTCAGCTATCATAGCCAGTTGTATCAACTTCAAAACAGCCTGAATGACATTAATGAAGCCTATGAATTGAGTAGAATATAATATCATGTTGTGCCAAGAATGCAAGTCGTATATACATGTAGTTATTACCATGCATGAGATCCCCACATTGTAGCCTGTACATTTAATATATTCACTGATCATGTACTCTAACTTGGCAAATAAAGGTGCAGTTTAGGTATGAATGTCAAATGTCTTTGAGATAATTTTTCAGTCATATCCAATACCAGGAGTATCAAATTCCAGTCTTTGAATGACGCTGTGTCTGCATGTATGTATTACAATTATACACTTCAACAGTGTTTACCAATCTTGGTCCTGGGACATCAATGGTTACACGTTGTAACTAATAGACTAGAAACAGGATTTAACTAGTTAATTCATATATACAGAAACATAATGTTAAAAAACAGTACACTACACTTCCTATGCATCATGTAAATACTCCAACACCGGTTCATCTCAACATCTAATGCCCTTCATCTGCATTGATCTGATAAACACAGGATAGGTGGAGTATTTCATCACATTACACTTCATTTCAACCAGTAGAGAATGTGAAACGCTTTATTGAAAAGCTCATTATCCAAGTGTTATAAATACAAGTTCAATCTGTACTTCAATGCACATCTGTTGTGAATTATAAAAACAGAGGAAGAAAGAGGAGGTGGAGAGAGAGGTGTAAAAGACAGAAAGGGAAAGAGGTAAGCACATAGGAGCAGGGAAGGCAGCACATGATTAATGAATCACAGTGCTACATAAATATTCTCTCAGTTCATCACAATTACATAGCAGTGTCTCTAGTCGGCCCACAGGTTATCTTAAAAGAGGGTGAGGTGGCGATGATGGGACTGGGGGTTGGCATCCTCTCACATTAAAACATATCTGCAGACGAGAGACAGATGGAGAGAGAGAGACGAGAGACAGATGGAGAGAGAGAGCATGTTTAAGCCTTGTGTTTTTAGTTTTTATTCTAACATTGTTAGTCATCAATCAGGAGGTGAAATGCAAAACTGACCTTGGATCATTAACTCTGGGACTACTGCATCTATCTGTATTTCAATGTAAAGCATCTCTTTAATAATACTTCCTGTATAATATAAACTGACCTGGGATCATTAACTCTGGGACTACTGCATCTATCTGTATTTCAATGTAAAGCATCTCTTTAATAATACTTCCTGTATAATATAAACTGACCTGGGATCATTAACTCTGGGACTACTGCATCTATCTGTATTTCAATGTAAAGCATCTCTTTAATAATACTTCCTGTTGACCTGACCAAGTGACCTCTCACCTCTGACCATGCTGTGCCCTCTATGTAGACTGTTCAGATGCAGGAGGGGTTCACCGACACAGCTGATATAACCTAGAGGATTTAGGGAGAAGGGGAGAGAGGGATGAAGTGAAGGAGAGAGACTGTTTTTGAGAAAAGAAGGTAGTTAAAGCCACAGTGTTCAACAGGAATCTGTGTGTGGCCTCACCTGGTGTCCACACCACACTAAGTGGCTGCAGAGTACTTTATGCTGAAAAACATGAACGGACACATGAGGACAAACAATATAGTGTAGTTATAGAAATAATGAAGTGTCTTACTATTCTCCATGGTTGGCCCTCTTGCCTATTCTTTGAAGGTGGAAGGAGCCACAGTTATACACCTGAACCTGTTTACTGCACAACACAATCCATCAATCAGATTGATACATGAGTGTGTAGGTGTGTGTTATAGGGTGTCCAATTGTTCAATTTTTTTTCAATATTAGTGATTTAAGATAGCCTGTTTTGTTTTTGCACAGACATCACACCCTTACCTAAACAGCACCCTCACCTGAGAAGTAGAAATCAAAGGGAGAGAAACTGTGAATTGAATAACTGCAGTTGACATAGCTGAGTAAATGGAAGAATACTCTTATTGTAATGTGGATGGCTCTTAAAAGAGCCTTTGGTTGTGCATAGTGTAGTCTATGGTGTTGCCAGGGAACAGCACCCTCTTAAAAGAGCCTTTGGTTGTGCATAGTGTAGTCTATGGTGTTGCCAGGGAACAGCACCCTCTTTGAAGAAGTAGGAGGTGAAGATCTCCTGCACACGGATTGCCTCTCTTGCTGCGTTGTTGGACACCGTCCTTGAAACATCCTGCAGAGCAGCAGACTCCTCCTCTGGCACACGGCGGCGAGCTGCAGATCCCCTCCTGGTCCTCGTGTCCATCCTCATGAAGTTACGCAGGACACAGGTAGCCTTCACACATCTGAATTCCTCCAGGAGGCAGTCCCAGATGACCCTGGTCACCCAACCTTGCAGTGCCCTGCAGGGTAACTGTAGGCAATCGTTTTGAAGGAATCTCCAGTTACAAGGTATCTGTAGGAATATGGAAGACAATGTAATTATTAGACTGTTACATCACCAGGTCATTGTGGATTACTAAAGTATAATATCCCTGATAACAAATCATGATAACATTGGATTGATAGATGCATGGGCACACATATGTACATGTGTAGCATGTGACAACAGGATCATATCAAGGATGACATCACAAATGAATACATAAATACCACTTGAAGCTTGATGATGAGTTGATCATTTGAATCAGCTGTGCAGTGCTGAGGCAAAAACAACAATGTGCCTCTTTGAGTCCCCAGGACTGAGAACCACTGCTCTTCATTGGGACCTCTTCATATGTAGACTGGCTTTCATAGCACTCTTTATCTGAGGACAGAAAACCTCACAAGAAACAGACTTCATTATAGTCAAATTACACCACACTGAATATTATGTTACTATTATCTCCGTCCTCACTTCTAGGGACAGGAACTACACAAAAGTACCTTCCCTATCCAGAATAACCTCCTCTCTCACTGACAGTTGGGGCTGCTATCCTTTCACCCTCCATGGCTGTTAGCTAGCTACCTACAAATGCATTTGGAGTTTGTTTTTTACAGTGATAAATACATCAGGATAGCTAGCTAATATGAAGTTAGGTAAGTCAGCTGGTGATATTTCATTCACGTATCTATCTATCTATACAGTATTTGAAGTTGGTTAGATAGCTAGCTAATATGAAGTTAGGTAGATGGTGATATTTAATTCACTTAGCTAGCTATCTATACAGAATGTGAAGTTGTCTAGATAGCTAGCTAGCCAACTAGCTAGCTCATTTAGTAGCTCATTTGAGTTAGCCTGCACTGTAGCTAGTTAGCTAATAATACAAAGGATTTTTTTACATTTCCAAAATCTATTTACTTACTTACTTGAATAGGTTCTCTCAGCCATGTGGACAACTGGAAACAGGGCAGAAAAGTTTGTCACCAGAGCGTTTTAGAGGATATTACTATTGAACTATGTACCCATTTAATAACCAGACCTTCATACAAACTTGCTCTGCTGAATTCTTGACGGAGTCACAACGGGCAGCCTAAGCGGCATCTAGTCCATCTGCTGACTGGACGCAGTTGAGTAAAATGTAGATTTAATGTTCAGACAAAAAGTTAAAGGGTAGGAAGCATGAGTTTTTACTCACCAGTGTAACAACACAGTGTGGTTAAAGACTTAGTAACTTAGTTGTAGTCACGATCTGGTTACCTACAAGGACAAACAGTTAGGTTTTTTGTTTTAAATTTACATTTACAAAATTAAAATTACAAATTTACATTTTAAATGTTTTCTTTACTCAAGTATTACAATTGTTTTTTTAGGGGTGTAGGGTGGAAGCTGTCTCTGCGTAAGAGGGAATTCCTGTCCGTCGGCTTCCTGTATAGGTCTGTGCTAAAGCCACCCCCCTCCCTCTTAATCAAAATGTCCAGATAACTTGTTTCATGCGCCTCAAAGGTGAGGGTGAATTTCAGATGTTCACTGCTTGTATTGATGAAGGAGTGGAATCGATGAAGTTCCTCTGCTGTCCCCTGGAATAGAAGGAACACGTCATCAATGAAGACTTTTACACAGCCTGATGAGGTGCTAGAATGGATTGTTAGGGCTGACAATCACGTTCTTCTCTAACAACCCAACATACAGATTGGTATAATTAGATGCTATTTTTTAAACTACTATGACCATAATGCACTGCGTACCTACTTGTCTTGTCTGTGTTTCTTTTATACCTGCTACGTAAAAGAGACAGAATAATGCACACTGGTCAATGCTATCTGGGATTCTTGGGACATCCCTACCCTAAACCCTAACCTTAACCCCTAACCTTAGCCAATTTAAAAGTCAACTTCAACGGGCTAGGGACGTCCCAAGGATGTATCTCTACCTGAAAATACATGATCTAAGTGATTGATAGTTGGTATTCAGCAGTCATAAAGCCATATTTACTTTAATGAACTACTATAATAGGGATTTTGTCAGACAGCAGCTCTACATTTTATTGACTGACTGATCCATTCATCCTTCCATCCCTCCTCAGCCTTCCTCTCCTCTGAAGACCCAGTGAGGGTGGAGCTCAGTCAGAGAGCTGTTGAGGGACTGGTTAGGAAGAACACTTCTACAGCCAGAGAGGTGAGAGGTCACACATGGTTTAGATGGTAAATATGTGTGTCCCCTTAGCGGTTCATCACGTCAGAAAAAGGGAATATGTTCCATCATCCATGTTTATTTACATGAGTATATTGGTGTAATTTCTCACCCCTTTTGGCTGTATGAAAGTGAATTTCCCCTCAGACACACACATTTGTTCTTTGTTATTACCCGGCCACTGCCTGTTCAGCCCGCTATCATCCAGAAGGCGAGGTCAGTACAGGTGCATCAAAGCTGGGATCGAGAGACAGAAGCTGTTTTTCAATCTCAAGGCCATCAGACTGTTAAATAGCCATCACTAACACACAGAGGCTGCTGCCTACATACATAGACTTTAAATCATTGGCCACTTTAAGGAATGGAACACTAATCACTTTAATAATGTTTACATATCTGCCATTACTCATCTCATATGTATATACTGTATTCTATCCTATTCTACTGTATCTTAGTCTATGTATTACTCATCTCATATATATATACTGTATTCTATCCTATTCTATTCTATATACTGTATTCTATCCTATTCTACTGTATCTTAGTCTATGTATTACTCATCTCATATGTATATACTGTATTCTATCCTATTCTACTGTATCTTAGTCTATGTATTACTCATCTCATATGTATATACTGTATTCTATCCTATTCTACTGTATCTTAGTCTATGTATTACTCATCTCATATGTATATACTGTATTCTGTCCTATTCTACTGTATCTTAGTCTATGTATTACTCATCTCATATGTATATACTGTATTCTATCCTATTCTACTGTATCTTATCTATTGTATCAGTCTATGCCCCTCTGACATCACTCGTCCATATTTTTATATATTCTTATTCCTTTACTTAGATTTGTGTCTATTAGGTATTTGTTGTGAAATTGTTAGATATTACTGCACTGTTGGAGCTAGGAACACAAGCATTTAGTTAGATATTACTGTACTGTTGGAGCTAGAAACACAAGCATTTAGTTAGAAACACCCCATCTCTTTACATTACTTATGCATATTCAGTGCCTGACTGCGTCCAGACTATGTCAAAGGCCCATCCTGGTAGATCTGAACCGAATGCACTTGGAGTGATCAGATGACAAGTCACATTTAGGTGCCAGGTGTAACGGAGGCCATAGATGCTCCATATCCATTACTTTGAGTGTTTTATATAATATGACTAAATGTGTTTCTTTCTGTGTTACAGGGGCAGTGAAGAAATGGAACAGCAAGGCCACAGAACATGACATAAGCAGAGCAGTGGGAGACCACCTCAAGACCCTGGTAGAGCCGGGGGTGGTGTTTAACACTCCACCAGCAGAGCTGTGGGAGACCACCTCAAGCCCCCGGTAGAGCCGGGGGTGGTGTTTACCACTCCACCAGCAGAGCCGTGGGAGACCACCTCAAGCCCCTGGTAGAACCGGGGGTGGTGTTTACCACTCCACCACGCCTTCAGCATGCTGGAAAAGTGATACTGTTTTTTATACTAAGAGGGACCCAGAGTCTATTGATTGGTCGGTCATTGGGTTCATTAGTTGAAATCAAATCAAGCTTTATTTATACAGCACATTTCAGACATGATGCAACACAATGGCTTCACAGGAAAAACAAATACAAAAATGAAAAGAAACAGAAATATTATATTTACAACAAACAGAAGACTAACAACTGAAAGACCAATGAGCACCCTAAGGAAATGCCATTGATTAAAATATTAATTGGATGCAATATCCATCCCCAAACACAAGCTTGTTTTTTTTAGGATGGGCTCTGAAAGTCACTATAGGGGTGTCCAATGAAAGTTGACTAGTAACAACAACTTGGACATAAAAGACACCCACCATAAGACCCACTAAATATGCCCAAGAAGAGGCAAACAAAAGAAAAACTCACAGACAGGAAGCAAACCAAAAAGGTAGCGCAACTAAAGGTGTTGACTCTCCACATCTATCAAGACAACTGGAGCACTGGGCCAGACACTCTTAAATAGAACCTGGACCAGCTCAGGTGAAACACCTTCCCACTAACGAGATGGACAAGCCAGCACAGGTGTAACACATACTGACTAACGAGGTGACACCAATCTGTGCGTCCTACGTGCTAATGAGCTATACGTGCTAACGAGCTATACGTGCTAAAGTCCAACCTCAAAACATAAATGGAAAAACCAAAGTCTGTAACACCTTCCCCTTAGGACAACAAATATATTTTATATTTATGACTCAATTTATTAGGATTGTTAATAAAATTGATTATAGACCGATTTATTATACTGCGTCCATGTGTATAGGCTGCAAGTATGTTGAAATTCAATCGTTTTCTTTTCAACTTTCAACTAAAACCAAACTTATATTGTACGTCGGGCATAGTCTTATTTTCAACGACATTTTGCTAGGTGGGATATCCCCAATGTCACAGTTTAAACGTGTCCAAATCAATAGTCCAAATGCAGAAACAGTTTATGATAAATTGAAAACCTAAACGTAAAATGTACTATATACACAAACATCTGCCACAATAATCATATTACTTGTATTTATTTAAACAAGCTCCTTATAAACTGCACAAGCACCAGAAACGCTGTTGTTTTGACAAGTAGCAATAAATCACTGATATCGATTAGGGGGGAAATCAGGTTGCACCTGCTGTTGAAACTAACACAACTAAAAAAACACATGGAAATGGGAGATATATTTTACCTCACTGGTTAGAAGACAACCTGCAGAAAACAGTCAGCTACATTTTGGAGTGATGCATTTAAATCTAGGGGTCGCTAAACAAAGGAACACAACACTTATTTGTCATCACTCAACAATATCATGTTGAAATCAATTGTGTGACAGAAGGGAGATGAGGTTGCACGTCCTGTTAAAACTAACAGCTCAAAAACCACACGGAATCTGGGAATAATGTGTACATCCCTGGTTAGAGGACAATTTGTAGAAAACAGCTTGCTACATTTTGAAGTGTTGCATTTTGATTCAAGTGGGTCTCCAACGTGGGAAGTGTAACACAACTCTTTTTTGTGTTAGTCACTTTTTGTTAAATCTCATAAATAGTACTCTTCCAATTCAGAGCCTGTATTTTCCCCCTGAGGCTAATATCCATATCATGTTGAAATCAATAGAACAGGGGGCAAACATTTAGGGTTCTACATTGTGACATCATTAAAATATTCCTACTAAATATTCTACATTGAGACATTAAAATACTCCTACAACAATGTTAAAACATTCTACATTGTGACATTATTTCATTGATATCATGAAACAACTTTATGTTTAATCAGAGATCTTTTATCAGAGTATCTCTTCCCCTGTGTGTGTCCGCTTGTGTATATTCAGGCTTTTTGGCCAAGTAAAACTCTTCCCACATTGATCACAGCTATATGGTTTCTCTCTTGTGTGTGTTCTATGGTGTATAGTTAGATAGCGAGAAGAAGAAAATCTCTTCCCACATTGATCACAGCTATAAGGTTTCTCTCCTGTGTGTGTTCTTTGATGTATAGTTAGATAGCTAGAAGAAGAAAAACTCTTCCTACATTGATCACAGCTATAAGGTTTCTCTCCTGTGTGTGTTCTATGGTGTATAGTTAGATAGCTAGGAGTAGAAAAACTCTTCCCACATAGATCACAGCACGGATTATCTCCTGTGTGTGTTCTATGGTGGTTAGTTAGATTGCTAGATGTAGAAAAACTCTTCCTACATTGATCACAGCTATATGGTTTCTCTCCTGTGTGTGTTCTCTGGTGTGTAGTCAGGGAGCTAGATTTAGCAAAACTCTTCCCACATTGATCACAGCTATATGGTTTCTCTCCTGTGTGTGTTCTCTGGTGTGCAGTCAGATGGCTAGATGTAGCAAAACTCTTCCCACATTGATCACAGCTATATGGTTTCTCTCCTGTGTGTGTTCTCTGGTGTACAGTCAGATGGCTAGATGTAGTAAAACTCTTCCCACATTGAGCACAGCCATATGGTTTCTCTCCTTTGTGTGTTCTCTGGTGTACAGTCAGAGAGCTAGATTTAGTAAAACTCTTCCCACATTGATCACAGCTATAAGGTTTCTCTCCTGTGTGTGTTCTCTGGTGTATTTTAAGTTCTGATGAAGATTTGCAACATTTCCCACAGTCAGAGCAGCAGTGAGATTTCTTCCCTGTGGGTCTCTGCTGGCGTTTCTTGAGGAGTTCTGATCTGGAGAGACTCTTCTCTGCCTTGTCAGCATCATGAGGCTGTTGAGGCTCCCCAGAGATTCCACGATAGTCACATCTCTCTCCTGTGTGAACAACAAAGTCAGACGGTTAAAGGGCCACAACAAAGGTGATGCCCAGAGGTCTGTTAAATTATTTTACAATTGTCTTAAGACAGTCAAACCTAAGCAGTGTGCCAGACGACCTTTGATCTCCAAAAAAGGCCCCTTTCTGTGTTTGCTAAAATTGCAGCACGAGGGCGATGCACACACAATTTGATTGCAGAAACACCTCCCTGCTAATGAGGAAATCACTAGTTATGGATGTAGTATATCTGCTAATGAGGAAACCACTAGTTATGGATGTAGTATATCTGGTAATGAGGAAACCACTAGTTATGGATGTAGTATATCTGCTAATGAGGAAACCACTAGTTATGGATGTAGTATATCTGGTAATGAGGAAACCACTAGTTATGGATGTAGTATATCTGCCTGGAACAAAAATGGTGAGCAAAGATTTTAGTTTTCCACAATGTATTCTGAATATTACAGCGCATAATCAGCGCAAGATCAGGAGTGCTACTGAAGGAAACTCACATTAAGTTCTGTGTCTATTCACTAATTCACCAACGTGTGGGAAAACGCAGGGGAGTTCTCATAGGCTGACAGCAAAAATAGCCTCCATTTACAGGTTGTTTATGAGTGCATTTCACATTACTTTTGGATTACAACTGTTAGGCTCGTTTGAATCTCCTGCTTAATATGTTTGTGTTATTGTCGCAAATCAACTGCTTTATACTTATAAAACACTTCAACCAGGAAAATGCTCTTTAGCTAGCTTTGCCATCAGCCTGAAACTGAGGGTTTGTACATTAAGTGTTTAACAAATTGGCCCATAACTTCCCCGAACAACAACATAGACCTACTGTAGGACCCATAACTTCACCTAACAACAACATAGACCTACTGTAGGACCCATAACTTCACCTGACAATAACAGACCTACTGTAGAACCCATAACTTCACCTAACAATAACATAGACCTACTGTAGGACCCATAACTTCACCTAACAATAACAGACCTACTGTAGAACCCATAACTTCACCTAACAACAACAACATAGACCTACTGTAGGACCCATAACTTCACCTAACAATAACATAGACCTACTGTAGAACCCATAACTTCACCTAACAATAACATAGACCCACTGTAGGACCCACAACTTCACCTAAGAACAAATATAGGAAAATAGATGTGCGTGTTGTTCAATAGTCTATCCATCAAGGAACAGTTCTCTACACATTATGAGCTAAGTATCTCTGTGTGCAAACAGACTAACGAGACCCTACAGTAAATCAAGCAAACAATAACATTATAAACATCAATTTGTTAGGGATGTTGGATCCAACATGGAGCACGGCATAACTGTCTTTACCGGAGGAATGAATGAAGAAGTACTTTGGTTGTTGTTGCATGTCGTGATGCATGTCGTGATCTCATATACAACTGCAACCTGGCCAAGATAAAGCAAAGCAGTGTGACAAAAACAACACAGAGTTACACGTGGGATAAACAAACGTACAGTCAATAACACAATAGAAAAATCTATATACAGTGTGTGCAAATGGAGTACGGAGGTAAGGCAATAAATAGGCCATAGTAGCGAAGTAATTACAATTTAGCAAATTAACACTGGAGTGAGATGTGCAGATGATGATGTGCAAGTAGAAATACTGGTGTGCAAAAGAGCAAAAAAAGTAAATAAAAACATGGGGAGGTAGGCAGTTGGATGAGCTATTTACAGATGGGCTGTGTACAGCTGCAGCGATCGGTAAGCTGCTCAGATAGCTGATGCTTAAAGTTAGTGAGGGAGATATAAGTCTCCAACTTCAGCGATTTTTGCAATTCGTTCCAGTCAGTGGCAGCAGAGAACTGGAAGGAAAGACGGTCAAAGGAGGTGTTGGCTTTGGGGATGAACTGTGAGATATACGTGCTGGAGCGCGTGCTACGAGTGGGTGTTGCTATGGTGACCAGTGAGCTGAGATAAGGTGGAGCTTTACCCAGCAAAGATTTACAGATGACCTGGAGCCAATTGTTTTGGCGACTAATATTTAGCGAGGGCCAGCCAACAAGAGCATACAGGTCGCAGTGGTGGGTGGTATATGGGGTATTAGTGACAAAACGGATGGCACTGTGATAGACTGCATCCAGTTTGCTGAGTAGAGTGTTGGAGACTATTTTGTAAATGACACCGCCGATCTGTTTTACGAGGGTATGTTTGGCAGCATGAGTGAAGGAGGCTTTGTTGCGAAATAGGAAGCCAATTCTAGATTAAATTTTGGATTGGAGATGCTTAACTTCTTGCTACTATAGGGGGTGCTGTTTCGCATTAGCATATTTTGGTCTCCAAATTAAACTGCCTCGTGCTCAATTCTTGATCGTACAATATGCATATTATTGTTATTATTGGATAGAAAACAGTCTCTAGTTTCTATAGCCGTTGGAATTTTGTCTCTGAGTGGTACAGAACTACTTCTACATCACTTTTCCTCACAGGGAGTCAGATTTTCAGAAATTTTGACCACTGATCTGGGGTCGGTTTTAAGGTGCCTATGGTTTCTATGGAGAAACCGACACTGCCTACGTCTTCCTCTGGGTGTCAGTACGTGATGACGCTTTGAATGGGGTCGATTGCGCAATCAGAGCCACTATAAAACACGAAAACGTGGAAGTACCATTCTTTTCCTGCATGCGTCATGCGCAAGATGGACTTCAGACCTGCCTCCTTCCAAATGGTTGTTTAGCCAGTGATATTTCTCCGGTCACCTTTTTACTCGTTATAGTTGTTAGAAACATCATAATGTAGTTAATTTTAACCGTTTTATAGCAATTTATATCCGTTTAGTGCGATTTTGAGGAATTTCTTTGTCGTGCACTCTGAACCTTTGGGCACGTTTCGGGGTTCCGGTCGATCGTTAGTGGACATTTCGAAGGCCAGAGGACATCTATCGACCAAAAGAAGATTAGACCCAAGAAAGGATACATTGCCCAAGAATCTGATGGAAAATCACCTCATAGTAAGAAATATTTAATATGATAAATCGTTGTTCTGTCGAAATATTTTAAACGCATATTACGCCATTTTGTTTGTTATAGCTTCTCTTGGCGAACGCTGTATAAGAAAGTAAGGATAATTTTAGAAATGTAAATCAGCGATTGCATTAAGAACTAATTTGTCTTTCGATAGCTGTCCAACTTATATTTTTTTAGTCAAGTTTATGAATAGAGACAACTGTGAAAGATGGTGACCGACATTTTCAGGCTACATAGCTAGTATTGTCATTGTATAACCACGGTTTTTTATGGCTAAATATGCACATTTTCGAACAAACTGTATATGTATGTTGTACAATGTTACAGGAGTGTCATCGGAAGAATTCTGAGAAGGTTAGTGAAAAAATTAATATATTTTGGCGATGATTACGTTATCCCTCTCTTTGGCTTGAATCGATGCTCTGGTAACGTTTGCACATGTGGTATGCTAACTTATCGATTTATTGTGTTTTCGCTGTAAAACGCTTAGAAAATCTGAAATATTGTCTGAAATCACAAGATCTGTGTCTTTCCAATGCTATGCTTTGTCTATTTTTATGAAATGTTTTATAATGAGTAAATTGGTCATACACGTTGCTCTCTGCAGTAATTCTAGTCGAGTTGTGATGGTCGGTGCAATTGTAAACTGTGAATATGTGAAATATGCACATTTTTCTAACAAAACCTATCCTATACCATAAATATGTTATCAGACTGTCATCTGATGAGTTTTTTTCTTGGTTTGTGGCTATCAATATCTTAGTTTAGCCGAATTGGTGATAGCTAGTGGTGTTGAGAAAAAATGGTGGACAAAGAAAAGTGGTGTATTTTGCTAACGTGGTTAGCTAATAGATTTACATATTGTGTCTTCCCTGTAAAACATTTTAAAAATCTGAAATGGTGGCTTTATTCACAAGATCTGTATCTTTCATCTGGTGTCTTGGACTTGTGATTTAATGATATTTAGATGCTACAATTTACTTGTGACGCTATGCTAGCTATGCTACTCAGTGGGGGGGGAGTGGGGGGTGCTCCCGGATCCGGGGTTAGTAGCCGTGAAAGGTTAATGTGAGTCTGGAAGGAGAGTTTACAGTCTAACCAGACACCTAGGTATTTGTAGTTGTCCACATATTCTAAGTCAGAACTGTCCAGAGTAGTGATGCTAGTCGGGTGGGCGGGTGCGGGCAGCGATCGGTTGAAGAGCATGCATTTAGTTTTACTTGCTTTTAAGGGCAGTTGGAGGCCACAGAAGGAGTGTTGTATGTCATTGAAGCTCGTTTGGAGGTTTGTTAGTTTGTTAGTTGGTGAACCAGGCGAGTCAGTCTTTTGAGAAACCCATGCTGTTGAGTCTGCCGATAAGAACACGGTGATTGACAGAGTCGAAAGCCTTGGCCAGGCCGATGAAGACGGCTGCACAGTACTGTCTTTTATCGATGGCGGTTATGATATCGTTTAGTACCTTGAGCATATCTGAGGTGCACCCATGACCAGCGCTGAAACCAGATTGCATAGCAGAGAAGGTATGGTGGGATTCAAAATGGTCAGTGATCTGTTTGTTAACTTGGCTTTTGAAGACCTTAGAAAGGCAGGGTAGAATAGATATAGGTCTGTAGCAGTTTTGGTCTAGAGTGTCTCCCCCTTTGAAGAGGGGGATGACCGCGGCAGCTTTCCAATATTTGGGAATCTCAGACGATACGAAAGAGAGGTTGAACAGACTAGTAATAGGGGTTGCAACAATTTCGGCAGATAATTTTAGAAAGAGGGTCCAGACTGTCTAGCCCGGCTGATTTGTAGGGGTCCAGATGTTGCAGCTCTTTCAGAACATTAGCTGGGTAAAGGAGAAATGGTGGTGGCTTTGGCGGGTTGCTGTTGAGGGTGCCGGGCAGTTGACCGGGGTAGGGGTGCAGGTGGAAAGCATGTCCAGCCGTAGAAAAATGCATATTGAAATTCTCAATTATAGTGGGACACTGGGTGAAGGAGAAGCTAGGGAGGCTTTGGCAAGTAGCTGCGGGGGGTGCGGAGCTGTTGGCAGGGGTTGGGGTAGCCAGGAGGAAAGCATGGCCAGCCGTAGAGAAATGCTTATTGAAATTCTCGATTATCGTGGAGTTATCGGTGGTGACAGTGTTTCCTAGCCTTGGTGCAGTGGGCAGCTGGGATGAGGTGCTCTTATTCTCCATGGACTTTACAGTGTCCCAGAACTTTTTGGAGTTAGAGCAACAGGATGCAAATTTCTGTTTGAAAAAGCTAGCCTTTGCTTTCTTAACTGACTGTGTGTATTGGTTCCTGACTTCTCTGAAAAGTTGCATATCGCGGGGACATTCGATGCTCGTGCAGTACGCCACAGGATGTTTTCGTGCTGGTCGAGGGCAGTCAGGTCTGGAGCGAACCATGGGCAATATCTGTTCTTAGTTACACATTTTTTGAAAGGGGCATGCTTATTTAAGATGGTGAGGAAATTACTTTTAAAGATTAACCAGGCATCCTCTACTGACGGGATGAGGTCAAAATCCTTCCAAGATACCCGGGCCAGGTCGATTAGAAAGGCCTGCTTGCAGAAGTGTTTAAGGGAGCGTTTGACAGTGATGAGGGGTGATCGTTTGACCGCGGACCCATAACGGATGCAGGCAATGATTGCTGAGATCCTGATCGAAAACAGCAGAGGTGTATTTGGAGGGCAAGTTGGTCAGGATAATATCTATGAGGATGCCCATGTTTACGGATTTAGGGTTGTACCTGGTGGGTTCCTTGATAATTTGTGTGAGATTGAGGGCATCTAGCTTGGATTGTAGGACGGCCGGGGTGTTAAGCATATCCCAGTTTAGGTCACCTAATAGAACGGACTCTGAAGATAGATGGGAGGGCAATCAATTCACATATGGTGTCCAGGGCACAGCTGGGAGCTGAGGGGGGTCTATAACAGGTGGCAACAGTGAGAGACTTATTTCTGGAAAGATTCATTTTTTAAATTAGAAGCTCGAACTGTTTGGGCATGGACTGTAAAGTATGAAAGAACTCTTTGCAGGCCATCTCTGCAGTAGATTGCAACTCTCTTTTTGACAGTTCTATCTTGACGGAAAATGTTGTAGTTGGGGATGGAAATTTCAGAATTTTTGGTGGCCTTCCTAAGCCAGGATTTAGATATGGCAAGGACATTAAAGTTGGCGGAGTGTGCTAAAGCAGTGAGTAAAACAAACTTAGGAAGGAGGCTTCTGATGTTAACATGCATGAAACCAAGGCTTTTTCGAATACAGAAGTCAACAAATGAGAGTGCCTGGGGACACACAGGGCCTGGGTTAACCTCTACATCACATAAAAGGAGCAGATTTCTGGGCGTGGTATGATAGATTCAAGGCATAATGTACAGACAGGGGTATGGTAGCGTGCGAGTACAGTGGAGGTAAACCTAGGCATTGAGTAACAATAAGAGAGGTTGCATCTCTGGAGTTATGCTAGGTGAGGTCACCGGAAGTGTGGAGGTGGGACAAAAGAGTTCTCTGAGGCATGTAGAGTGGGACTAGGGGCTCCGCAGTAAAATAAAACAATGATAACTAAAAACAGTATACAAGGCATATTGACATTAGAGAGACATAAAGCGAGGCATAAAGCAATCACAGGTGTTGATTGGGAGAGCTAGCTAAGACAACAACGGGTAAGAAACAGTTAATCAGCTAAGACAACAGCAACACGTAAAATGGCAATGAATGGGCAGAGAGGGTCAATTAACTACACACTGGGCCTGAGTTCGAGGCTGGGGCCGACAGATAAACAAAATAAACAAAATGGAGAACCGTGACTAATGAACAGTCCAGCAGGCATCAGCTATGTAGCCAAGTGATCATAGGGTCCAGTGAACAGCAATATATGAACCAGGGAACCCGTTAGGTAGTCGTTACTATGCTAGCTGGGAGATGCGCCTGGCTCGAGGCTAACTGGTGCTAGCTTCGGGACAAGAGCGTCACCGACGTCTGGCAAAGGCCGGTTGAGGGCACATCTGACGGAATTGAGTCGGCAGACCAGTCGTGATGGATCGGCGGGGCTCTGTGTCGACAAAGGGTCCAGGCCAATTGGCAAAAGAGGTATTGTAGCTGGAGTTATTTGTTTGCTAGCCGGGAGATGCACCTGGCTCGAGGCTAACTGGTGTAGTGTAGTGGCTTCTAGTTGTCTTAGTGAAGAGTCTGGGAGGCATCAGCTGTGTAGCCGAGTGATCATAGGGTCCACTAAGCAGGCCGGGAGATGGGCCTGGCTCAAGGCTAGCGTCGAGGCTGGGCCACTCGGTAGCAGCTAGCCAGCTGCGATTATCTGGTGTAATGGTCCAGAGCTTACGGCAGGAATACGGTGATGTAGTGGAGAAAAACAGTCCGATATGCTCAGGGTTGATATCGCGCTGTGCAGACTGCCAGGTGTTATCCAGGCTAAAAGCGGCTGGTGTCTGAGCTAAAAAAGAGAAAGGCCGCTAGCAGTGGCTAACAATGACTAAATAGCTAGTAGCTAATTAGCAGGTTAGCTTCTGATAGCTAGCTTCTGATGGAGGTTCTAGCTATAAGGTCTAAAAAAAATAGCAGATCCGTATCACATTGGGTGAGGCGGGTTGCCGGAAGGTATATGTAATTAAAAAAATGGAAAAAAAGATTGAAATATATTGCAATATATACAAAAAAAGATAACATTTACAACAACAAACACGTCTTACTGCTACACGCCATCTTGGATTACAAGATGACTCAGTTAAAAACCATTGGATTTAGCAAACTCTGAAATTATTTAGTATTTCTGTGCCCATGAAAACGGTTTTCCCAGCGTAACATAAGGAGCCACTAAATGATAAGTGGGTCGAGTGCATTTCAGAATACAAAAAAATTGTCCGACAGCAATATCCCGTATTTAAGTTGAAGTTCATCATATGACAAGCGTAACGTTATGACTATAACTACTGTTCCCTGAAGGAGGGAAACTAGGTACAACATACGATCAAATCCACGCCTTGCTGGAAGCCCCACCGCCCATAGGTGATGAGAGGCTTGGATTTATTCCGCTCTTTAATACCGCTCTTCACCGACACAGGAAAGGGCGGGGACAAACAGGTGTTGTACCTCATTTCCCTCCTTCAGGGAAGTGCAATTTTAATCAAAGTTACACTCCCTTTCAGTCATTCAACTTCGGTACAACATACTATGGGGAAATACAATCATTCCCGATGCCGACCCAAACGGATACTAAATGAAACAGCCCCCTGCAGACCACCCAGACCTGATCCTACAAGATGCGTCAGTTTTGTCAATTTATTCATTGTCTTTTGTTTGAAATAGTCTATCTATCTGTAGACTATTAGTCTACTACTGAAAACTTAAGTAGCAGAACGGCAGAATTTACGAAGTCCAGCAGCGGAGGGGCGAATCCCTCTGGTCAGGTTATGTTGACGACCGGCTCCCCCTGGTCGGGTTATGTTGACGACCGGCTCCCTCTGGTCGGGTTGTGTTGACGAGCGGCTCCCTCTGGTCGGGTTGTGTTGACGAGCGGCTCCCTCTGGTCGGGTTGTGTTGACGAGCGGCTCCCTCTGGTCGGGTTGTGTTGACGAGCGGCTCCCTCTGGTCGGGTTGTGTTGACGAGCGGCTCCCTCTGGTCGGGTTGTGTTGACGAGCGGCTCCCTCTGGTCGGGTTGTGTTGACGAGCGGCTCCCTCTGGTCGGGTTGTGTTGACGAGCGGCTCCCTCTGGTCGGGTTGTGTTGACGAGCGGCTCCCTCTGGTCGGGTTGTGTTGACGAGCGGCTCCCTCTGGTCGGGTTATGTTGACGAGCGGCTCCCTCTGGTCGGGTTATGTTGACGAGCGGCTCCCTCTGGTCGGGTTATGTTGACGAGCGGCTCCCTCTGGTCGGGTTATGTTGACGAGCGGCTCCCTCTGGTCGGGTTATGTTGACGAGCGGCACCCTCTGGTCGGGTTATGTTGACGAGCGGCTCCCTCTGGTCGGGTTATGTTGACGAGCGGCTCCCTCTGGTCGGGTTATGTTGACGAGCGGCTCCCTCTGGTCGGGTTATGTTGACGAGCGGCTCCCTCTGGTCGGGTTATGTTGACGAGCGGCTCCCTCTGGTCGGGTTATGTTGACGAGCGGCTCCCTCTGGTCGGGTTATGTTGACGAGAGGCCCCCTCTGGTCGGGTTGTGTTGACGACCGGCTCCCTCTGGTCGGGTTGTGTTGACGAGCGGCTCCCTCTGGTCGGGTTGTGTTGACGAGCGGCTCCCTCTGGTCGGGTTGTGTTGACGAGCGGCTCCCTCTGGTCGGGTTGTGTTGACGACCGGCTCCCTCTGGTCGGGTTGTGTTGACGACCGGCTCCCTCTGGTCGGGTTGTGTTGACGACCGGCTCCCTCTGGTCGGGTTGTGTTGACGACCGGCTCCCTCTGGTCGGGTTGTGTTGACGACCGGCTCCCTCTGGTCGGGTTGTGTTGACGACCGGCTCCCTCTGGTCGGGTTGTGTTGACGACCGGCTCCCTCTGGTCGGGTTGTGTTGATGACCGGCTCCCTCTGGTCCGGTTATGTTGACGACCGGCTCCCTCTGGTCAGGTTATGTTGACGACCGGCTCCCTCTGGTCAGGTTATGTTGACGACCGGCTCCCTCTGGTCAGGTTATAGTGACGAGCGGCTCCCTCTGGTCAGGTTATGCTGACGGTTATGACTTCGAGTCATTTGTGTGTCTTAATTATTTGATCCAACAGAATGCTTAAAGCATCAGACAAGTTCAGTACGTATATTTGATTTTATAAAAACACATGGGGCGATTGGTAGAAAGAACAGATGACTCTTGGTTGACCAAGATGTATTTTAGTTGGGGACAGCACTAGAACACGATTTTGGGGCT
Source organism: Salvelinus alpinus (assembly GCF_045679555.1). Classification (NCBI taxonomy): domain Eukaryota; kingdom Metazoa; phylum Chordata; class Actinopteri; order Salmoniformes; family Salmonidae; genus Salvelinus; species Salvelinus alpinus. The sequence goes on from NC_092087.1 coordinate 110,000,303, forward strand.
CCCGAGTGGCGCAGCGGACACTGCATCTCAGTGCTTGAGGCGCCACTACAGACACCCTGGATCAAATCCAGACTGTATCACAACCGGCCGTGATTGGGAGTCCCATAGGGTGGCGCACAATTGGCCCAGCATCGTCCGGTGTAGGCAGTCATTGTAAATAAGAATTTGTTCTTAACTGACTTAACTGAAATAAGGGTTACATTCAAATAAATTTAAAAAACAGTGTTTCATGATAAACCATTTTTTACAAATCCATCAAGGCACCAACTTTGAGAAGGGTTTAAAACAAAGGTTTCAAACCAATTCATGAATGTAATTGCTTCTAGGTATGTCTTGCCTTTAATGTAAAGGCATGACAAAAAATTGGCTGAATATTATACAATGACTTATCAACAGCTCTAATAATTTGCCTTCACAGGAAATCTTCACTGGCAATTCTAGAATATACTATATAGCCTAGAAACCTGGTTAAACTACCATTATGACATCATGGATGAATTCTAGAATATACTATATATCCTAGAAACCTGGTTAAACTATCATTATGACATCATGCATGGCCAGTCCTTGTATTCATAGTGTAGTGAATTCAGGGGGTAGCCCTGAGCTGGACTCAAACCTGGGTCCAGCGACTGTCAAGCCAACACCTTATAACTGTTACACCAAGATGTCTGAACTTCTTGACGAGTTCGCTAGGTGTTGAGTTAGGGTTGCTACAATAGCTTTCTCTATGAATTTGAGAGTGGTTACATTTCTCCAGCCCCATCCCTCAGCTGTTTACCAAACCAAGTCTCTTGGCAGCCATTTTGTTGCTGTTTAAATACTAGGTTGTCCCTTTAAAAAAGCCACACATCAATCAAACAATCTGAAGTTGAAACAATAACAAAGCAGTCATTCCACCACTGTTTTGGTAATAAGATGATGATGGGCCTGGAGACATTTAACTACTCTCAAATTCATAGACAGACCTATGGATGAAAGGACTGACCATCCATGATATCAACATTATAGTTAACCATGTTGAGGCTGTTGATACACATTGTTTCTAAACATTGGAGTAAAAAAAGCTTATTTGGGGTTCTGATGGGGTACAACAGTTTAACTAAGCTCATGAGGCATGTGTTATATTCTCCAAGAATCAATGGCAAAATATGGATGTAGCAATTGCAGATTTCCCCTTTAACACCAAACATCAGTTCAACAACTGCAGAGTTTGTACCTCTGTATTTAAGACAGTACTTACCAGTGGTAATCACGGCCCGGTTTCTCAAAACCATCTTATGGCTAAGTTCATCTTTAGAACCACTGGATGCCTTAAATTGCGTTTGGGAAATCGGGTCCAGATATCCAGTTTCTTCCTCCTCTTCTTCCGATGAGACCGTATTCTCCCCATCCTGCGCTTTCACTTCAAAAACTGAATCCTCCTCATCTTTTACTGTAACACCCTCCTCCTCTTTCACTGAAACGTCTTTCTCTTCTTGTTTCAGGGTAACAACCTCACCCTCTACTTGTTTTTGTATTGTAACATCCTTCTCTTCCTCCTCCTCTTTGATGAGAGCTTCTTTCTCCGTACAGCAGACCGTCTCTTCTTCAGCAGGAAGAGAGTAATTTAGTGAACTCATGGTCGGAGATGTTAGCTAGCTAGGCTAATGCTAACTTAACCAGCCCGCTAGCTGAATAATAACAACAACACCGTAAATATGAAATTAAATAGGATAACTAACTAACTAGACGACAGACAAGGGTTTAAAATACAGTGGCTAATATACACTAAAGCGTCTAAAGAGCTTTATGGGTTCGTCTATTTTGTCGAGCAAGCTACCGAGGTGGCTGAATAACTGTTGCTGCTGCTGAAAGAAGCGTTCGGTCCACTAGATTATACGTCACACTAACAGCATTGCGTTCCGTCCACTAGATTATACGTCACACTAACAGCATTGCCTTAAAATCGAACACCGCCATCTGTTGACTGGAGTGGGTAACGCTCAGTCTGAACCTCTGACTGCGATGGAGATGTGCGACTTTAATACAATGACGCTTGTGTGACGTAAACTATATATTATAATGTTCAGACAAAAAGTTAGTGTAGGAAGCATGAGTTTTTACTCACCAGTGTAACAATACAGTGTGGCTAAAGACTTAGTAACTTAGTTGTGTTCACGATCTGGTTCCCTATAAGCACAACCAGTTATGTTTTTGAAATATCACATATGTATTAATTTATTTCGGGATTCTGGGTAATCCACAGCAGATTTATGGAGAATTGCTCTGTGGGTGAGTTCAAAATTGAATAGTCCCGGGATAGAAATGTATAAAGTTGACATTACATCATAAAATCCACCTTTTAAATCATACATTAGCAATTTATGTTTTAGGAACTACTGTTGTTGGTTTGGTGTCAAGTAAGCCTCTCTTTATATGTTATTTGCCAAATCTCAGTTTTCCATGTGGGTTTTATGCTAAAGTTCCCTCTTTCAAGTTGGTATCTAACTGGAAAATGCATCTTCTTTAGGAGTGCTATTTTTACCCTGTCGACTACTGATCATTCATCCACACTGTGTGTCTCATCAATGCAGGTAATTTATGACAAATGTATAAAGTATATGTTTTATAAATTCATGAACACCAGACAGTTTATTTGCCCGGTTTTGTTAGTTTAGGTGTATTATACTTCCTCGCCTGTAGAGGGGGACATTGAGTCATTTTCCAGGTTAATTTTATATATTTTGATACTAAAATGGATGACAGTTTATTCTGATGATGTGAATATGAGACACATGGAAACAATTGATTCATTTATTATAGTAAATTAGGAATTAGTAGGAATTGTTAAATCCACTATACGATCACAATAACTTTGATAGACATTTCAATAGTTTTTTTGTTAGTGTATTATAGGGCAGATTAATGTAGAATTGCTGTGGGAGTGCTATTTATATCCCGTCACTACTGATCATTCATCCATACTGTGTGTGTCCCATCATTTCAGCTTTGGAAATAAATGAACTATCCATCCATTGCTCCTTCCTGTGTTGACTCACTGACTTGAGAGACCAGGAAGGTCACACTAGCTCGATAGGTTGATATCTAGCTCAAGCTTCACCTCATGCTTTTCATTAACTGTGTGGTTGTGTTATCTAGTGGGAACCCGTTAGCACGGTGGGCTCTGGTGACTTCTTGCCGTGGGCTCAAGACGACAGAGGAAATCAACCTGCTTGCTTCTTTATGTTTTGTCAACTTTTCGATGGGGATGTTATGTTTGATACCGGAGGTACGAGGCCTTGAAAGCATTAAACTTCAAAGCAGTGTGCTGATGCCTGTGTCACTTTATCAGCAGCACGTGATCAATGACGTCTGGAACTTCATTTCGTCGAACAACCACCTGATTGGTTTGGTGTGTTCGACACTGCTGGCGACTGCCAACTGGCTGATCTACAAATCACTATACATCATAAATAACTACTCATTACTATTGAAGCAGTGTGTCACTTTATCAGCATTGATCAATGACTTCTGAAGGTTAATTTTCTCCCATCATTCTGTTTGTCTCTGATCTTTTGATCTGCAAACACGTTTAGGTTTTGTTAGTTTGGTTCTAAATGGTCTCGGTGCTGGTTGGCTACGCTGGTTAGGCTAATAGCTAGTTGGCTAAATAGCTAACGTTAGCTGGTTGGCTACGCTTGTTAGGCTAATAGCTAGTTGGCTAAATAGCTAACGTTAGCTGGTTGGCTACGCTGGTTAGGCTAATAGCTAGTTGGCTAAATAGCTAACGTTAGCTGGTTGGCTACGCTTGTTAGGCTAATAGCTAGTTGGCTAAATAGCTAATGTTAGCTGGTTGGCTACGCTGGTTAGGCTAATAGCTAGTTGGCTAAATAGCTAACGTTAGCTGGCCGGCTAAGATTACTGCATATAGCTAACGTTAGCTGGCCGGCTAAGATAACTGCATATAGCTAACGTTAGCTGGCTGGCTAAGATAACTGCATATAGCTCATGTTAGCTGGCCGGCTAAGATAACTGCATATAGCTCATGTTAGCTGGCCGGCTAAGATAACTGCATATAGCTCATGTTAGCTGGCTGGCTAAGATAACTGCATATAGCTAACGTTAGCTGGCCGGCTAAGATAACTGCATATAGCTAACGTTAGCTGGCTGGCTAAGATAACTGCATATAGCTCATGTTAGCTGGCCGGCTAAGATAACTGCATATAGCTCATGTTAGCTGGCCGGCTAAGATAACTGCATATAGCTAATGTTACCTGGCCGGCTAAGATAACTGCATATAGCTAACGTTAGCTGGCTGGCTAAGATAACTGCATATAGCTCATGTTAGCTGGCCGGCTAAGATAACTGCATATAGCTCATGTTAGTTGGCTGGCTAAGATAACTTCATATAGCTAACGTTAGCTGGCTGGCTAAGATAACTGCATATAGCTAATGTTAGCTGGCTGGCTAAGATAACTGCATTTAGCTAATGTTAGCTGGCTGGCTAAGATAACATTCTTTGATATTTGGTTAGATGGCGTTTTGTATTTCCAAAACGTTGGTTTACTTTAAATCACTCAAGTCATGAGTGCAAACGATTGGCTTAATTTGAAGTTCTACATTTTGTTAGGATTTATGTTTATGCACTATAGCCTGTTAGCATATTGTTTGAAGATGAATATTGTTTTGTTACACACACACAAACAATACAGATGTGTAAGGACTGACCAACACAGGCCATAAAAGCTGTGGTCAGTCTGGAGAGGGGAGGGGTGCATCACTCTAGGCCAACCAGGGGGGTTGAGAGACTGTTCAGTACCATATTAGGAATTGTTTGAGTGAAGAATCAAGGGGAGACACAAGACGGAGCTACTCTACCCAGCAACCAGATGTGGACAAAGAAAAGCGCCAAGGGGCTTGGACAAGTTCGGGTGCCCCCAAAAGCAGAGCAAGAGTATTAACCATGCTAAGCCTCTACTATGATAGGCCAACCTCACAAAGGAGGAGCAAGAGTATTAACCATGCTAAGCCTCTACTATGATAGGCCAACCTCACAAAGGAGGAGCAAGAGTATTAACCATGCTAAGCCTCTACTATGATAGGCCAACCTCACAAAGGAGGAGCAAGAGTATTAACCATGCTAAACCTCTACTATGATAGGCCAACCTCACAAAGGAGGAGCAAGAGTATTAACCATGCTAAGCCTCTACTATGATAGGCCAACGGGAAGAGTTGGAACTAAAACTGTCATAGTATAAAAACTACTATTTGAGTACATTCCACAGTTCTCTGATCTTCCCTGCGTGGTGATACAGTGAACCCGTATATACGAGAATTGCATTTACCGTTTATCGTTTGAGTTTAATTAAAATACTTAAAATATATTCGGTGACTATGAATCACATTTTGTCCTGATGCCAGAAATCTCTTTACATTTGAAGTTATTTCTGTTGTAGTTTACATCATAGGGAATAGGCTGGTCCTACATATTACTTCATACCTGACTTTGGCCTTCTTCTGAATTATGATTGGTTTAATGTAATAACTCCAAAAATAGAACAGTGAGGTGTAACTTTGCGTTGGGAAAAATATTTTATTCTATCTTTTTATAAACAATACAAAACATACAAACGACAACATCATACAAACATTAACTACATCACACCTGCCCAGACCCACTAGAACACACCTCCATCTCCATTAACTACATCACACCTGTCCAGACCCACTAGAACACACCTCCATCTCCATTAACTACATCACACCTGTCCAGACCCACTAGAACACACCTCCATCTCCATTAACTACATCACACCTGTCCAGACCCACTAGAACACACCTCCATCTCCATTAACTTCATCACACCTGCCCAGACCCACTAGAACACACCTCCATCTCCATTAACTTCATCACACCTGCCCAGACCCACTAGAACACACCTCCATCTCCATTAACTACATCACACCTGCCCAGACCCACTAGAACACACCTCCATCTCCATTAACTACATCACACCTGCCCAGACCCACTAGAACACACCTCCATCTCCATTAACTACATCACACCTGCCCAGACCCACTAGAACACACCTCCATCCTATGTAAAAGAGATAGAATAATGCACGATGGTCAATGCTATCCAGGATCCTTGGGACATCCCTACCCTAAACCCTAACCTTAACCATTTTAAATGTCAACTTCAACAGGCTAGGGACGTCCCAAGGATGTATCTCTACCTGAAAATATATGATCTAAGTGATTGATAGTTGGTATTCAGCAGTCATAAAGCCTTATTTACTTTAATTAACTAATAAAATAGTGATTTTGTCAGACAGCATAGACAGCAGCTCTACGCTTTATTGACTGACTGATCCATTCATCCTTCCATCCCTCCTCAGTCTTCCTCTCCTCTGAAGACCCAGTGAGGGTGGAGCTCAGTCAGGGAGCTGCATAATCCATGTCAACTGTCACTGTTGGAGTTAGGAACACAAGCATTTAGTTAGATATTACTGTTGGAAACACCCCATCATAATTTCTTACCCATTTTGTCTGTATGAAAGTTAATTTATTCTCTCAGGCACACACATTTGTTCTTTGATATTATGAAGGTCATTCGTGTAAAATGTACTTTTCCCCAATCATTCACCCATCTCTTTACATTGCTTATTTATATTCAGTGGCCTGACTGCATCCAGACTATGTCAAAGGCCCATCCTGGTAGATCTGAGCCTAATGCAGCTTGGAGTGATCAGATGACAGAAGTCACATTTAGGTGCCTGGTGTAACTGAGGCCATAGATGCTCCATATCCATTACTTTGAGTGTTTTATATAATATGACTAAATGTGGTTCTGTGTTGCAGGGGCAGTCAAGAAATGGAACAGCAAGGCCACAGAACATGACATAAGCAGAGCTGTGGGAGACCACCTCAAGCCCCTGGTAGAGCCGGGGGTGGTGTTTACCACTCCACCAGCAGAGCTGTGGGAGACCACCTCAAGTCCCTGGTAGAGCCGGGGGTGGTGTTTACCACTCCACCAGCAGAGCTGTGGGAGACCACCTCAAGTCCCTGGTAGAGCCGGGGGTGGTGTTTACCACTCCACCAGCAGAGCTGTGGGAGACCACCTCAAGCCCCTGGTAGAGCCGGGGGTGGTGTTTACCACTCCACCACGCCTTCAGCAGGCTGGAAAAGTGGGATTGAGACTGATTTTCATACAAAGATGGACCAAGAGTCTGTTGATTGGTCAGTCATTGGGTTCATTTCTTAAAATCAAATCAAGCTTTATTTATACAGCACATTTCAGACATGGATGCAACACAATGGCTTTACAGGAGAAAACAATGAAAATAAACAGAAATACTTAGTACACAAAAATAACAGGATAAAAAAAACAGAAGATTAACAACTGAAATACCAATGAGCATTCTAAGGAAATGCCATTGATTAAAACACTAATTGGATGCAATATCCAACCCAAAATATAAGCTTTTTTTTAGGAGGGGTTCTCAAAGACACTATGGGGGTGTCGACTGAAAGTTGACTAGTAACATCAACTGGGACCTAAAAGACACCCACCATGAGACCCACTAAATCTGCCCTAGAAGAGGAAAACAAAAGAAAAACTAACACCAAACTTAAAGACAGGAAGCAAACCAAAAAGTGGAGCAACTAAAGGTGTTAACTCTCCACATCTATCAAGACAACTGGAGCACTGGGCCAGACACTCTTAAATAGAACCTGGACCAGCTCAGGTGAAACACCTTCCCACTAACGAGATGGACAAGCCAGCACAGGTGTAACACATACTGACTAACGAGGTGACACCAATCAGTGCGTCCTACATGTTAACGAGTTATACATGCTGACGAGCTATACGTCCTGATGAGCTATAGTGCTAACGAGCTATAGGTGCTGACGAGCTATACGTGCTATGAGCTATACGTGTTGACGAGCTATACGTCCTGACGAGCTATACGTGTTGACGAGCTATACGTGCTGACGAGCTATACGTGCTGACGAGCTATACGTGCTGACGAGCTATACGTGCTAACGAGCTATACGTGCTAACGAGCTATACGTGCTAACGAGCTATACGTGCTGACGAGCTATACGTGCTAACGAGCTATACGTGCTGATGAGCTATACGTGCTAACGAGCTATACGTGCTAACGAGCTATACGTGCTAAAGTCCAACCTCAAAACATAAATGGAAAAACCAAAGCCCGTAACACCTTCCCCCTTTAGACAACAAATATATCCTATATTTTTGTTGGACAAGTATGCTCACCCCCAACAGAAAACAACTTCCATTTCACATAATCAACTACAATATAAACATAGTGTCTACTGGCTGTCAACAATTAAAAACAAGAAAAAACACATTTCTAAATAATAATATACAATAGTATTATAGTACTGGCTACTAGAACTCTCCTCTTCCTAAAACTAACTAGCTTCTAGAACTCTGGTCCCCTTGGAACGAGCCCAAAAAACTAAATCTCCAATACGGAAAAACGTGCAGTCAAAATAAATTGTGATCCATGGCAACGCACTGGCTAAACGCAAAACTTGTTGACTGCCCACCCTTGAGACAATCAGCAACCAACTCCTGCAATAGCCGTAGTAACTTTCAACCTTACTTCTCTCTCTCTTTCAGGGTTCACTCGATAGGCATGTTGTTGGATCGGGCCCAGTCCCCAATGTCATGCATTTGGGTTAGCACATCTGAGAATGAATCCTGATATTCTAAAAGCAGGGCAACATTGTCAATATAATTATACACAAAAACGGTCAGCTGGTTGCATGAATAATTATGATTACTTTTGAGTCATGCTTCTTCAGTAGTGGAATAAAGACAATTAGCATTTGAATGTTGTCAAGAAATACTGGAGTGATGTCAGATTGTTAATAACATTGATTATAGACCAATTTATTATACTGCTTTCATGTGTGTATATACACAAACATCTGCAACAATTATCATATTACATGTATTTTTTTAAACAAGCAGCTTTTTCAACTTGTAGAAAACAGCTAGCTACATTTTGAAGTGCTGCATTTTGATTAAAGTGGGTCACCAACGCAGTAAGTGTAACACAGCTCTTTTTTTGTTAGTCACTTTTTGTTAAATAATACTCTTTGAATTCAGAGCCTGGATTTTCCCCTGAGGCTAATATCCATATCATGCTGCAATCAATTGAACAGGGCAAAGGATAAGGTAGAACATCATTAAAATACTCCTTCTACAATGTTAAAGCATTCTACATTGTGACATCATTAAAATACTCCTTCTACAATGTTAAAACATTCTACATTGTGACATCATTAAAATACTCCTACTACAATGTTAAAACATTCTACATTGTGACATCATTAAAATACTCCTTCTACAATGTTAAAACATTCTACATTGTGACATTATTTCATTGATATCATTAAACAACTTCTTCATGTATGTATTTTCTGATGTTTGATCAGATATCTTTTATCAGAGTATCTCTTGTCACATTGATCACAGCTATGAGGTTTCTCTCCTGTGTGTGTTCTCTGGTGTACTATCAGGTTGTTTAGCTGAGTAAAACTCTTCCCACATTGATCACAGCTATAAGGTTTCTCTCCTGTGTGTGTCCGCTGGTGTACTATCAGGTTGTTTAGCTGAGTAAAACTCTTCCCACATTGATCACAGCTATAAGATTTCTCTCCTGTGTGTGTTCTCTGGTGTATTTTAAGTTCTGATGAAGATGTGCAACCTTTCCCACAGTCAGAGCAGCAATGAGATTTCTTCCCTGTGGTTCTCTGCTGGTGTTTCTTGAGGTGTTCTGATCTGGGGGGACTCTTCTCTGCCTCGTCAGCATCATGAGGTTGTTGAGGCCCCCCAGAGGATCCACAATAGTCACGTCTCTCTCCTGTGTGAACAAAAAGTCAGACAGATGGTTTAAGGCAAAAATCCACTGTAAAAAGGTGATGCCAACAGCGTAGCCATTATGTTGTACAAACAATGACGTCTGTAATGAATGTTCATTATTTGACATTTGTCTTAAGACAGTCAAGTGAACAACAAGTCATATTTTGTCTTGTTTTCACATTAGTAGTAACATCGACGATTGTATGCTAGAAATACGTTTTTAAAGTTGTTGAAATCCTAAGCAGTGTGCCAGACAACTTTTGGTCTCAAATATAGGCACCTTTCTGTAGGTCTATGTTGTTGTTAGGTGAAGTTATGGGTCCTACAGTAGGTCTATGTTGTTGTTAGGTGAAGTTATGGGTCCTACAGTAGGTCTATGTTGTTGTTAGGTGAAGTTATGGGTCCTACAGTAGGTCTATGTTATTGTTAGGTGAAGTTATGGGTCCTACAGTAAGTCTATATTATTGTTAGGTGAAGTTATGGGTCCTACAGTAGGTCTATGTTGTTGTTAGGTGAAGTTATGGGTCATACAGTAGGTCTATGTTGTTGTTAGGTGAAGTTATGGGTCCTACAGTAGGTCTATGTTATTGTTAGGTGAAGTTATGGGTCCTACAGTAAGTCTATGTTATTGTTAGGTGAAGTTATGGGTCCTACAGTAAGTCTATGTTGTCTATGTTGTTGTTAGGTGAAGTTATGGGTCCTACACTAGGTCTATGTTGTTGTTAGGTTAAGTTGTGGGTCCTACAGTAGGTCTATGTTGTTGTTAGGTGAAGTTATGGGTCCTACAGTAGGTGTATGCTGTTAGGTTAAGTTATGGGTCCTACAGTAGGTCTATGTTAGGTGAAGTTATGGGTCCTACAGTATGTCTATGTTGTTGTTAGGTGAAGTTATGGGTCCTACAGTAGGTCTATGTTGTTGTTAGGTGAAGTTATTGGTCCTACAGTAGGTCTATGGTATAACTAGCGGTTTCCGCATTAGCTTGGAGGAGTTTCTGCAACCAAATTGCGTTTTAGCAAACACAAAGGGCAGAGAGCGATGCAGAGAGCGATGCACCTATTTGGGGATGTCTGATAGTATTTACACACCACCACTAATGATTTGTGGAGCTTCTCAAAGTAATTTTCTCTTCACCTCAAACAGTAAGTAAACAAAGTCTTACTAAAATCAATTGGCAAATGACAATAGTTCCTCAAAGTATTTGTAAAATATTTCCAGCTCTCACTCTTGATAAACACTTGACATGAAAGGGAAAAATGTAATGCTCTGATCCAGTGGAAATGTCATAAAATACCTGATTACTTCTTATCCCTTACACAAATAGCCTACAGCTGTGTCTGTCCAGAACTCACTGGAGCAGGAAACTGAGGGCCTAGAATATTTTATATCAAGTTTCGGACCGACCTAGGTGATAGAACTTGAAACATTGTACCAACTATGTAGACAGGCCATGAGCAGCCAATGTGATTTATTTTTATCTGGATATTTTCTAGTTGTTTTTATTTGTTGGCTTTATGTAGGCTATTTTTACATAGTTGGCAATGGCAATAAAAGTTATTTAGATTTGTATAATTTTCATTTAGATAGAATGTAGATTAATCACAGAAAATGATTTTGAGATAAAGACTATTATAATTATTATTACTATTAGAAATTAAATGAAACTGTTCCAGTAAAATGTGAATATGAAAATCATAACTGGCACCAGATCAGTAGAAATGGTCAGATAAATTGGCACTACAAATGGAAAAGGTTGCCGACTGCTGTTGTAGCCTATTACTGGAAACTTCAGGAGCATAACGTCAGAATTTACGAAGGCCAGCCGCAGCATGAGGGAAATGCTAAGGTAGAGTTTTTTCCCTTATTGTTAGGCTATCTTGATCTCTGGTTCCCTCCAGTCATTTGTGTGTCTCAATTATTTAATAAAACGGGTGATTCCTATGTTGATGATGTAAAGAATATTTGCTGCTCTGTGGTGTGTAATGAGGAGCAACCAGACGCTGCACGCATTTATGAAATTGCTTATTCCAGTTACTAATAAGCATGCATTTGCATTTGCATTGCCCTCACTGCAGCAGTGATAAATTGCATTAATAATAAACTAATAAAACATATAAGAAGCTAGACATCATTGTGAAGGCGGCAAATAGATTTCTGGATCTCCAGGACTTCAGACTAAATGTTACAGGGAGTACTGAATGAAGACGTTCCCCCCCTCCCAGGTTCCTGAACCTGTGTAGGGATCTGAATAGTACCATTTTTGTTTGAAATTCAGGGTAGTGGAGGGAATTTGGTTTGTGTTTATTTTACGTAATTAGTATGATTTGTTAATCCCATTTCTTTTTTGCATTTTGGTTATTTTTTACAACCCCGTACAGTAGGTGGCAGCAATACACCTGATGAGTCTAGTCTGACAATACACCTCAGAGAAGAAGACATGGTAGGAACCAAAGTGTTGGTCAGTGTTTCCAGTTGACCCTAATTAGATGTTACATTAGATGTTGTTTTTTTACTTCATGTAGCCGGCTAGCTAGCCAACATATTTATACTTCGCTTACTCCTCTCTGATAAGATACCGCTGCACAAACGTGCTTATCTAGGCCTACACCAGCACTGGTAACAGGCAGTATTAGCTAGCTACGTTTGCTCTGACTCTTAATACATTTAGCAAGCTAGCTAGCCCGCTAACTAGCGATTAGCAGCTAAGATTATTTGAGCAACACCTTGCTAAGAAAATACAATATTTCGCATTTAATGTAATGGCATGAAAAGAATTGCCAGAATATTATACAATGACTTATCAACAGCTCTAACAATTTGACCCCAACAGGAAATCTACACTGGCAGTTATAGAAAGACCCATTTACTATATAACCATTGATTCTTGAAGAATATAACTTATAAATGCCTCAAATGTTTTAACCGTATTACCCCACCAGAAACCAAAACATAAGCTTGTATAACGCCACTGTTTGTAAACAAATACTATATGGCTGAGGAGTAGGGTCGATCCAAGCGTTCTGACCTCACAACGACAGTAAAGCACCCAGCTAGCTGGCTAACGTTGGATAGCTTGCTCGGCACAAATCAGAGAAAACCTCACTCTTACCATTTTACTTGCACTAGCAGAGCTGGTTAGGCTGTTTTCGTGTTATCCAGAGCGTTGGTGACTAACTGTGCTGCTGGCAACAATTTCATTTGAGCTTTTTTCAGATGTTTACTGACACCGGCCATATTCAACAGGTGTTGAGCGTTATTAAATATATCAGTTATTCTGCACTCTAATCAAGTCAATAAACATTGGGTAGTAAGTTAGAATATAGTTACTATACTGGCAAGTTTGATGTACAAGTAGCCAACTAACGTTAGGTAGCTAGCTCACATCATACTGGTACATACTGCTGTAAAGATATGCTATGCGTTTTGTAAGGATAGTATAGCTAACATAACGTGTAACGTAACTTTTCTGAAAAGTAATTACTTTATTTCATTGCTCAACATTTGTCATAATTATTTAAAGTAGTTCATTTGTATCTGCTCTCTCGTTGGACTTCGGCTGCATATTTTCCCCCATTTTCTTCAAATCTGAAAACGTTGAAGCCACGCCCATTTCATGAAGAATTGCATTATGGGCCCTAAAGTACTGCGTGTATACGTCATATTTTGGCGAATTTAGTACGACATCCGGGGACTTTTGGCATACTAACTGTAACGGATGTGAAATGGCTAGCTAGTTAGCGGGTACGCGCTAGTAGCATTTCAATCAGTTACGTCACTTGCTCTGAAACCTAGAAGTAGGGTTGCACCTTGCTCTGCAAGGGCCGTGGCCTTTGTGGAGCGATGGGTAACGATGCTTCGTGGGTGACTGTTGTTGATGTGTGCAGATGGTCCCTGGTTCGCGCCCGTGTCGGGGCGAGGGGACGACGTAAAGTTATACTGTTACATAACTATATCATACTATGACCAATAAGCAGACTATATACTCAATTTACTTCACAAATAGTGCAGTTAGTATGAGTATTCTAACACAGCAGCCATTTTGTTTGTTTAAAAACTAGGTTGCCCCTTTAAAAAAGCGACACAACAATCAATCAACCAACCAATCTGCAGTTCAACCAATAACCAAGCAGTAATTCCACCACTGAAATGTAACTACTCTCAAATTCATAGATAGACTATGGATGAAAGGACTGACCATCCATGATATCAACATTATAGTTTTAACCATGTTGAGGCTATACATGGTTGATTTACATTGTTTCTAAACATTGGAGTAAAAAAAGCTTATTTGGGGTTCTGATGGGGCAAACAGTTGAACTAAGCTCATGAGGCATTTGTTATATTTTTCAAGAATAATTATTTCACTGTAACAGCCTCACCCTCTACTTGTTTTTGTATTGTAACCACCTCCTCTTCCCCCTCCTCTTTCACGAGAGGTTCTTTCTCCATCCAGCAGATCCTCTCTTCTTCAGCAGGAACGGGGTTAAGTTTGAGACTGGAGCTATGAGACATGTACTGAAGTCGCTAAGCGGTATAATTCAAAGCAGTGTCACTTTATTAGCAGCACGTGATCAATGACGTCTGAACAATCATTTCGTCGAACACCTGATTGGTTTGGTATTGGGCTCGTTCGACATTGCAGCCGACATTGCAGGTGGCTGCTGACTGCTGACTGACTAATTTACAAATCACCTTGCATCCTAAATAACTACTCATTATTATTTATAAATCAGTCAGCCAGTCACCGTTTACCCAAAACGCAGCATGTATTTGATGCTCTCGAACACGGCCAGTGGTTTAATATATGACATAATGGCTACGCTGCTACAGCGTGTGACTTCATCTATAAAATGTGGCTGTTCTACATTCTGTGTCGCTCAAAGCCTTGAGTAATGAACCTATTTTTGACACAATTGGCTGGAAAGAGCCAATGCTTCAGGAAGCTTTGTTTCCCCATCACTACTTTTGTTGATGATACATTTACTAGAAGAGTGAGACCAAGTTGAGATGCTGGACCAGGTGGTATGATATAAGGCAGTTTATTAAAGTGTAAAGAATTTAATTTATTCAGAGGTAAAGATATCTGAAATAGCGTGCACGGACCCTTTCATCAAGCTCAAATGGAACTCTCCGAAAGAAGCCCAGATAACAGAGTGCATAGACATTTTATACAAAGATAGAAAGTAGGTTGAGTCTGGAAGTTCTTGTCCTCTGGTTGGTCCTGATGAGTTGGGCGAGGTCCCCTTCAGGCTAGTATCACTGTCTCATTGGCTCTGAGTAGATTTCTTTGTCTTCAGAAATGTTCAGCTAAAACAGGAGATTAGGTGTGTGCGTAGATGTTCCTATTTTGACATTTCTGTGTGTCTCTGTAAAATGTTCAGACTGAAGAGGAGATTTTGTGTGTGCGTAGATGTTCCTGTCTTATCAGTGTTTATGAAAGGTTTGCGTCAGCCCTCTGTCCTTGGGTATGTGTGTGTCTCAGTTTCTGTGATATGCAGTACCAGGCATCCTTTTCTTATCAGTCTTTATGAAAAGGCCTGTGTCAGCCATCTGTCTCTGGGTGTGTGTGGGTCTCAGTATCTGCTAATGAGTTTGTGAGAAACCCTGTTTGGAAAGAAGTTAGTTATAACAATGTAATAGCAAATATGCTTGTGTTATAATAAATGATATTTATTACACTTTTCAGCATGTTTTCTGTGAATTAGACTACGGGAATTTTGTAACTTTTTCTCCGGTAACGTTAGTTGGTCTCGCTGACCATAACCGTGCTGGTTGGCTACGCTGGTTTGGCTAATAGCTAGTTGGCTAAATAGCTAACGTTAGCTGGCTGGCTAAGATAACAGCATATAGCTAACGTTAGCTGGCTGGCTAAGATAACAGCATATAGCTAACGTTAGCTGGCTGGCTAAGATAACTGCATATAGCTAATGTTAGTTGGCTGGCTAAGATAACTGCATACAGCTAACGTTAGCTGGCTGGCGTAGATAACTGCATATAGCTAATGTTAGTTGGCTGGCTAAGATAACTGCATACAGCAAACGTTAGCTGTCTGGCTAAGATAACAGCATATATCTAACGTTAGCTGGCTGGCTAAGATAACAGCATATAGCTAACGTTAGCTGGCAGGCTAAGATAACTGCATATAGCTAACATTCTTTGATATTTGGTTAGATGGTGTTATGTATTTCCAAAACGTTGTTTTACTTTAATTACTCAAGTCATGCGTGCAAACGATTGGTTTAATTTGAAGTTCTACATTTAAAATGATTTCTGTTGTAGTTTACATTATAGGGAATAGGCTGGTCCTCCATATTACATCACACCTGACTTCATCATTCTTCTGAATTCTGATTGGTTTCATGTATTAACTTCAGAAATAGAACAGTGAGGTGTAACTTTGCAATGGGACTTAAAACATTTTTGGGGAAAAATATTTTATTTGATCTTTTTATAAACTTTACCATAACTTAACCATTTTATTATTGTCACTCACTTTAAATTTTTAGATAATAAAACATTTGACCTTTCCACTGCGTTAACAACAGAGGATTGGTTGATTTCCAGTTGAAGTATTTAAGATGATTGATGAGAAAAGTATCGTCCAACCATCCGGTAACTTGTTTCATGCTCATCAAAGGTGAGGGTGAATTTCAGATGTTCACTGCTTGTATTGATGAAGGAGTGGAATCGATGAAGTTCCTCTGCTGTCCCCTGGAATAGAACGAACACGTGTTCAATGAAGACTTTTACAGAGCCTGATGAGGTGCTAGAATGGATTGTTAGGGCTGACAATCACGTTCTTCTCTAACAACCCCACAAACAGATTGGCATAATTAGATGCAATTCTTTTTTTACCATAATGACCTGAGCGCCTACTTGACTTGTCTGTGTTTCTTTTACACCTGCTACGTAAAAGAGACCGAAGAATGTGTAACAGTATAGCTTCCGTCCCTCTCCTTGCCCCTACCTGGGCTCAAACCAAAGACTCTGCACACATCAACAACTGACACCCACGAAACCCATTGCTATTAGCGAGCACCCCGCTAACTAGCTAGTCATTTCACATCGGTTACAAATGCACAATGATCAATGCTATCTGGGATCCTTGGGACATCCCTACCATAACCCCTACCTTAACCATTTTAAATGTCAACTTCAAATTTTTTATTTTTTTTTATTTTTTTTTCACCTTTATTTAACCAGGTAGGCTAGTTGAGAACAAGTTCTCATTTGCAACTGCGACCTGGCCAAGATAAAGCATAGCAGTGTGAACAGACAACACAGAGTTACACATGGAGTAAACAATAAACAAGTCAATAACATGGTAGAAAAAAAAAGAGAATCTATATACAATGTGTGCAAAAGGCATGAGGTAGGCAATAAATCGAATAATTACAATTTAGCAGATTAACACTGGAGTGATAAATCATCAGATGATCATGTGCAAGAAGAGATACTGGTGTGCAAAAGAGCAGAAAAGTAAATAAATAAAAGCAGTTTGGGGGGTGAGGTAGGTAAATTGGGTGGGTAGTTTACAGATGGACTATGTACAGCTGCAGCGATCGGTTAGCTGCTCGGATAGCAGATTTTTAAAGTTGTTGAGGGAGATAAAAGTCTCCAACTTCAGAGATTTTTGCAATTCGTTCCAGTCGCAGGCAGCAGAGAACTGGAAGGAAAGGCGTCCAAATGAGGTTTTGGCTTTAGGGATGATCAGTGAGATACACCTGCTGGAGCGCGTGTTGCAGGTGGGTGTAGCCATCGTGACCAGTGAACTGAGATAAGGCGGCACTTTACCTAGCATAGCCTTGTAGATGACCTGGAGCCAGTGGGTCTGACGACGAACATGTAGCGAGGGCCAGCCGACTAGGGCATACAGGTCGCAGTGGTGGGTCGTATAAGGTGCTTTAGTAACAAAACGAATGGCACTGTGATAAACTGCATCCAGTTTGCTGAGTAGAGTATTGGAAGCTATTTTGTAGATGACATCGCCGAAGTCGAGGATCGGTAGGATAGTCAGTTTTACTAGGGTAAGTTTGGCGGCGTGAGTGAAGGAGGCTTTGTTGCGGAATAGAAAGCCGATTCTTGCTTTGATTTTGGATTGGAGATGTTTGATATGAGTCTGGAAGGAGAGTTTGCAGTCTATCCAGACACCTAGGTACTTATAGATGTCCACATATTCTAGGTCGGAACCGTCCAGGGTGGTGATGCTAGTCGGGCGTGCGGGTGCAGGCAGCGAACGGTTGAAAAGCATGCATTTGGTTTTACTAGCGTTTAAGAGCAGTTGGAGGCCACGGAAGGAGTGTTGTATGGCATTGAAGCTCGTTTGGAGGTTAGATAGTACAGTGTCCAAGGAAGGGCCGGAAGTATATAGAATGGTGTCGTCTGCGTAGAGGTGGATCAGGGAATCGCCCGCAGCAAGAGCAACATCATTGATGTATACAGAGAAAAGAGTCGGCCCGAGAATTGAACCCTGTGGTACCCCCATAGAGACTGCCAGAGGACCGGACAACATGCCCTCCGATTTGACACACTGAACTCTGTCTGCAAAGTAGTTGGTGAACCAGGCAAGGCAGTCATTAGAAAAACCGAGGCTACTGAGTCTGCCGATAAGAATATGGTGATTGACAGAGTCGAAAGCCTTGGCCAGGTCGATGAAGACGGCTGCACAGTAATGTCTTTTATCGATGGCGGTTATGATTTCGTTTAGTACCTTGAGCGTGGCTGAGGTGCACCCATGACCGGCTCGGAAACCGGATTGCACAGCAGAAAAGGTACGGTGGGATTCGAGATGGTCAGTGATCTGTTTGTTGACTTGGCTTTCGAAGACCTTAGATAGGCAGGGCAGGATGGATATAGGTCTGTAACAGTTTGGGTCCAGGGTGTCTCCCCCTTTGAAGAGGGGGATGACCGCGGCAGCTTTCCAATCCTTGGGGATCTCAGATGATACGAAGGAGAGGTTGAACAGGCTGGTGATAGGGGGTGCGACAATGGCGGCGGACAGTTTCAGAAATAGGGGGTCCAGATTGTCAAGCCCAGCTGATTTGTATGGGTCCAGGTTTTCCAGCTCTTTCAGAACATCTGCTATCTGGATTTGGGTAAAGGAGAAGCTGGGGAGGCTTGGGCGAGTAGCAGCGGAGGGGGCGGGGCTGTTGGCCAAGGTTGGAGTCGCCAGGAGGAAGGCATGGCCAGCCATTGAGAAATGCTTGTTGAAGTCTTCGATTATCACGGATTTATCGGTGGTGACCGTGTTACCTAGCCTCAGTGCAGTGGGCAGCTGGGAGGAGGTGCTCTTGTTCTCCATGGACTTTACAGTATCCCAGAACTTTTTGGAGTTAGAGCTACAGGATGCAAATTTCTGCTTGAAAAAGCTGGCCTTTGCTTTCCTGACTGACTGCGTGTATTGGTTCCTGACTTCCCTGAACAGTTGCATATCGCGGGGGCTCTTCGATGCTATTGCAGTTCGCCACAGGATGTTTTTGTGCTGGTCGAGGGCAGTCAGGTCTGGAGTGAACCAGGGGCTATATCTGTTCTTGGTTCTGCATTTTTTGAACGGAGCATGCTTGTCTAATATGGTGAGGAAGTAACATTTAAAGAATGACCAGGCATCCTCAACTGACGGGATGAGGTCAATATCCTTCCAGGGAACCCGGGCCAGGTCGATTAGAAAGGCCTGCTCGCAGAAGTGTTTTAGGGAGCGTTTGACAGTGATGAGGGGTGGTCGTTTGACCGCGGACCCGTGGCGGATACAGGCAATGAGGCAGTGATCACTGAGATCTTGATTGAAGACAGCAGAGGTGTATTTGGAGGGCAGGTTGGTCAGGATAATGTCTATTAGGGTGCCCATGTTTACGGATTTAGGGTTGTACCTGGTGGGTTCCTTGATGATTTGTGTGAGATTGAGGGCATCAAGCTTGGATTGTAGGACTGCCGGGGTGTTAAGCATATCCCAGTTTAGGTCACCTAACAGAACAAACTCTGAAGCTAGATGGGGAGCGATCAATTCACAGATGGTGTCCAGGGCACAGCTGGGAGCTGAGGGGGGTCGGTAGCAGGCGGCAACAGTGAGAGACTTATTTCTGGAGAGATTAATTTTTAAAATTAGAAGTTCGAACTGTTTGGGCATAGACCTGGAAAGTATGACAGAACTTTGCAGGCTATCTCTCTGCATCTCTCTGCATGCGCTAGGGACGTCCCAAAGATGTATCTCTACCTGGAAAATACATGATCTAAGTGATTGATAGTTGGTATTCAGCAGTCATAAACCCTTATTTACTTGAATGAACTACTAAAATAGGGAGTTTGTCAGACAGCATAGACAGCAGCTCTACACTTTGACTGACTGATCCATTCAGCCTTCCTCTCCTCTGAAGACCCAGTGAGGTTGGAGCAGTCAGGAAGAACACTTCTACAGCCAGAGAGGTCACAGATGGTAAATATTTATGTCCCCTTAGCGGTTCATCACGTCAGCAAAAGGGAATATGTTCCATCATCTATGTTTATTTACATTAGTACAAATTGTCCACTGATATTGGTGTAATTTCTCACCCCTTTTGGCTGTATGAAAGTGAATTTCCCCTCAGGCACAAACATTTGTTCTTTGATATTATGAAGGTCATTTGTGTAAAATGTACTTTTCCTCACTCATTCACCCCATCTATTTACATTGCTTATTTATATTCAGTGGCCTGACTGCGTCCAGACTGTCAAAGGCCCATCCTGGTAGATCTGAACCTAATGCAGCTTGGAGTGATCAGATGACAGAAGTCACATTTAGGTGCCAGGTGTAACTTAGGCCATAGATGCTCCATATCCATTACTTTGAGTGTTTTATATAATATGACTAAATGTGTTTCTGTGTTGCAGGGGCAGTCAAGAAATGGAAAGGCAAGGCCACAGAACATGACATAAGCAGAGACCACCTCAAGCCCCTGGTAGAGCCGGGGGTGGTGTTTACCACTCCACCACGCCTTCAGCAGGCTGGAAAAGTGATTCTGTTTTTCATATAAAGATGGACCAAGAGTCTGTTGATTGTTCATTTGTTGAAATCAAATCAAGCTTTATTTATACAACACATTTCAGACATGGATGCAACACAATGGCTTCACAGGAAAAAATATATAAAATGAAAATAAACTAAAATATTTAGTACACAACAAACAGAAGATTAACAACTGAAAGACTAATGGACATTCTAAGGAAATTCAATTGATTAAAATATTAATTGGATGCAATATCCAACCCAAAATACAAGCTTGTTTTTTAGGAGGGGCTCTGAAAGACACTATGGGGGTGTCCACTGGAAGTTGACTAGTAACAACAACTGGGACCTAAAAGACACCCACCATGAGACCCACTAAATCTGCCCAAGAAGAGGAAAACAAAAGAAAAACCCACACTAAACTTAAAGACAGGAAGCAAACCAAAAAGGTGGAGCAACTACAGGTGTTGACTCTCCACATCTATCAAGACAACTGGAGCACTGGGCCAGACACTCTTAAATAGAACCTGGACCAGCTCAGGTGAAACACCTTCCCACTAACGAGATGGACAAACCAGCACAGGTGTAACACATACTGACTAACGAGGTGACACCAATCAGTGCACCCAAGACACATTTCAGTTGAATGCATTCAGTTGTACAATCAATCAAATGTATTTATAAAGCCCTTCTTACATCAGCTGATGTCACAGAGTACTGTACAGAAACCCAGCCTAAAACCCCAAACAGCAAGCAATGCAGGTGTAGAAGCACGGTGGCTAGGAAAAACTCCCTAGAAAGTCCAAAACCGAGGAAGAAACCAGGCTCTGAGGGGTGGCCAGTCCTCTTCTGGCTGTGCCGGGTGGAGATTATAACAGAACATGGCCAAGATGTTCAAATGTTCATAAATGACCAGCATGGTCAAATAATAATAATCACAGTGGTTGTCGAAGGTGCAACAGATCTGCACCTCAGGAGTAAATGTCAGTTGGCTTTTCATAGCCAATCATTCAGAGTATCTCCACAACTTCCATTTCACATAATCATCTACAATGCTTCACCTTCTACAATATAAACATGGTGTCTACTGGCTGTCAACATTTAAAAACAAGAAAAAACACATATTTCTAAATAATAATATACAATCGTATTATTTTTTTCTGCTTTTTCTTTCTATAGAATCCTAACTCACTAGCTCCTAGAACTCTCGTCTTCCTAAAACCCACTAGCTTCTAGAACTCTCGTCTTCCTAAAACCCACTAGCTTCTAGAACTCTCGTCTTCCTAAAACCCACTAGCTTCTAGAACTCTCGTCTTCCTAAAACCCACTAGCTTCTAGAACTCTCGTCTTCCTAAAACTCACTAGCTTCTAGAACTCTCGTCCCCTTGGAACGAGCCCAAACAAAACTCAAATCAAATAGTATTAGTCACATGCGCCGGATACAACACTGGAACTCTTACTTACGAGCCCCCAACAGTGCAGTTTTTAAATAAAATACAGAAAAGAATAAGATAAAACTAATCTCCAACACGGGAAAAACATGTCAAAATAAATTGTGATCATGGTAACTCACTGGCTAAATGCAAAACACAAATCTATTTGACTGCCCACCCTTGAGATAATCAGCAACCAAGTTGTCCTTACCACGGACATGTCTGATTTCAAGAGGAAACTCCTGGGATATCCGTAGTAACTTTACACTGCGGAGCTTCTCTCTCTTTTCAGGGTTCACTAGATAGGCATGTTGTTGGATATAAAAGCAGGGTAACAATGTCAATATAAATGTACCCAAAAATGTCAAGTTGGTTGCATTAATAACTATGATTACTAAATGTTACATAATTGACTTTGAGGTGAGGTGATTTGAGTCATGCTTCTTCAGTAGTGGACTAAAGACAATTAGCACTTGAATGTTGTCAAGAAATACTGGAGTGATGTGAGATTGTTAATAAAATTGATTATAGACTAATTTATATTATTATTATAATATTTTTTTTCATTGAAAAAACGACCTGAAAAGACATATTTTCAACTTTCAATTTCAACTACATCCCAACATATATTCAACGTCTTTTGAATGACATTTTGCTAAATGGGAATAGTGCAATATCAAAACACAGTTTTAACGTGTCCAAATCAATAACCAATATGAAGAAACAGTTTGGGATATATTGAAAACCTAAACATTTGAGTGTTTCATCGTGGTAAACAGCTAGCTACATTGTGATTCCAGTGGGTCACCAACGTGGTAAACAGCTAGCTACATTGTGATTCCAGTGGGTCACCAACGTGGTAAACAGCTAGCTACATTGTGATTCCAGTGGGTCACCAACGTGGTAAACAGCTAGCTACATTGTGATTCCAGTGGGTCACCAACATGGTAAACAGCTAGCTACATTGTGATTCCAGTGGGTCACCAACGTGGTAAACAGCTAGCTACATTGTGATTCCAGTGGGTCACCAACGTGGTAAACAGCTAGCTACATTGTGATTCCAGTGGGTCACCAACGTGGTAAACAGCTAGCTACATTTTGATTCCAGTGGGTCACCAACGTGGTAAACAGCTAGCTACATTGTGATTCCAGTGGGTCACCAACGTGGTAAACAGCTAGCTACATTGTGATTCCAGTGGGTCACCAACGTGGTAAACAGCTAGCTACATTGTGATTCCAGTGGGTCACCAACGTGGTAAACAGCTAGCTACATTGTGATTCCAGTGGGTCACCAACGTGGTAAACAGCTAGCTACATTGTGATTCCAGTGGGTCACCAACGTGGTAAACAGCTAGCTACATTGTGATTCCAGTGGGTCACCAACGTGGTAAACAGCGAGCTACATTGTGATTCCAGTGGGTCACCAACGTGGTAAACAGCTAGCTACATTGTGATTCCAGTGGGAGATGAGGTTGCACGTCCTGTTAAAACTAGCAGCTCAAAAACCACACTGAATCTGGGAATAATGTGTACTTACTAAATCTCATAAATAGTACTCTTTCAATTCAGAGCCTGGATTTTCCCCCTGAGGCTAATATCCATATCATGTTGAAATCAATAGAACAGGGGACAAACGTTTAGGCTTCTACATTGTGACATCATTAAAATACTCCTTCTACAATGTTAAAACATTCTACATTGTGACATTAATTCATTGATATCATGAAACAACTCCTTCATGTATTTTCTGATGTTTAGTCAGAGATCTTTTATCAGATTACCTCTGGTCACAGCTATACGATTTCTCTCCTGAGTGTGTTCTCTGGTGCACTGTCAGATAGCTAGATCTAGTAAAACTCTTCCCACATTGATCACAGCTATAAGGTTTCTCTCCTGTGTGTGTTCTCTGGTGCACTGTCAGACTGCCAGATTGACCAAAACTCTTCCCACATTGACCACAGCTATAGGGTTTCTCTCCTGTGTGTATTCTCTGGTGTACTGTGAGCTGGTCAGATTTAACAAAACTCTTCCCACATTGATCACAGCTATAAAGTTCATCTCCTGTGTGTGTTCTCTGGTGTAAAGTCAGATAGCCAGAAGTAGTAAAACTCTTCCCACATTGACCACAGCTATAAGGTTTCTCTCCTGTGTGTGTTCTCTGGTGTATAGTCAGATTGCTAGATGTAACAAAACTCTTCCCACATTGATCACAGCTATAAGGTTTCTCTCCTGTGTGTGTTCTCTGGTGTACTGTCAGATAGCCAGAAGTTGTAAAACTCTTCCCACATTGATCACAGCTATAAGGTTTCTCTCCTGTGTGTGTTCTCTGGTGTATAGTCAGATTGCTAGATGTAACAAAACTCTTACCACATTGATCACAGCTATAAGGTTTCTCTCCTGTGTGTGTTCTCTGGTGTACAGTCAGAGAGCCAGATGTAGTAAAACTCTTCCCACATTGATCACAGCTATAGGGTTTCTCTCTTGTGTGGATCCTTTGATGAATTTTAATGCCTAATGAGGTGAATCTCTTCCCACAGTCAGAGCAGCAGTGAGTTCTCTTCCCTGTGGATCTCTGCAGGTGTTTATTGAGGCGTTCTGATCTGGAGAGACTCTTCTCTGCCTCGTCAGCATCATGAGGTTGTTGAGGCTCCCCAGAGGATCCACGATAGTCCCGTATCTCTCCTGTGTGAACAACAAAGTCAGATGATTAAAGGCCCACAACAGTGGAATTCCACTGTAAAAGGTGATGCCAACAGCGTAGCCATGATGTTGTACAACAATTGACGTCTGTAATGAATGTTAAAATTATTTGACAATTGTCTTAAAATGAGCAAGAATAGTCATGTTTTAGTAGTAACATCGATGATTGTAGACTAGAAATAAGTTATTCATGTTGTTGAAACTCTAAGCAGTGTGCCAGACGACTTTTGGTCTCCAATATAAGCCCCTTTCTGTGTTTAATAAAATTGCGGCACGAGGGCGATGCGCACACAACTTGATTGCAGAAACACCTCCCTGCTAATGAGGATGTAGTATATCTGGTAATGAGGAAACCGATAGTAATGGATGTAGTATATCTGCTAATGAGGAAACCACAAGTTATGGATGTAGTATATCTGCCTGGAGCAAAAATGGTGAGCAAAGCTTTTAGTTTTTCACAATGTATTCTGAATGTGAATGGGGGAAAACTCAGGGGAGTAACCTCTATTTCCAGGTTGATTATGAGTACATTTCACACTACTTTGGATTATAATTGTAAGGCTCGTTTGAATGTCCTGCTTAATATAAATGTTTGCTACAGTATTAAGAATTATGTGTAATTATTGAAGAACCGCGTTAATGACAGTATACATTTGGGTGTTGCTAATAAAGTTAAGATTTCTTTGTATTTCACCTTTATTTAACCAGGTAGGCCAGTTGAGAACAAGTTCTCATTCACAACTGCGACCTGGCCAAGAAAAATCAAAGCAGTGCGACAAAAAAACAACACAGAGTTACACATGGGATAAACAAAAGTACAGTCAATAACACAATAGAAAAATCTATATACAGTGTGATGGAGTAAGGAGGTAAGGCAATAAACAGGCCATGCTATGGGTGGGTGTTGCTATGGTGACCAGTGAGCTGAGTTAAGGCGGAGCTTTACCTAGCAAAGACTTATAGATGACCTGGAGCCAGTGGGTTTAGCGATGAATATGTAGCGAGGACCAGCCAACGAGAGCATACAGGTCGCAGTGGTGGGTGGTATATGGGGCTTTGGTGACAAAACGGATGACACTGTGATGGACTGCATCCAGTTCGCTGAGTAGAGTGTTGGAGGCTATTTTATAAATGACATCGCTAAAGTCAAGGATCGGTGTAGGAGGTTTTGTTGTGAAATAGGAAGCATATTCTAGATTTAATTTGGGATTGGAGATGTTTAATGTAAGTCTGGAAGGAGAGTTTACAGTCTAACCAGACACCTAGGTATTTGTAGTTGTCCACATATTCTAAGTCAGAACCGTCCAGAGTAGTGATGCTAGTCGGGCGGATGAGGGCAGCGATCGGTTGAAGAGCATGCATTTAGTTTTACTAGCGTTTAAGAGCAGATGGAGGCCACGGAAGGAGAGTTGTATGACATTGAAGCTCATTTGGAGGTTTGTTAACACAGTGTCCACAGAAGGGCCAGATGTATACAGAATGGTGTTGTCTGCGTCGAGGTGGATCAGAGAATCACCCGCAGCAAGAGCGACATCATTGATATATACAGAGAAAAGAGTCGGCCAGAGAATTGAACCCTGTAGTACCCCATAGAGACTACCAGAGGTCTGGACAACAGGCCCTCCGATTTGACACACTGAACTCTATCTGAGAAGTAGTTGGTGAACCAGGCGAGGCGGTCATTTGAGAAACCAAGGCTGTTGAGTCTGCCGATAAGAATGTGGTGATTGACAGAGTCGAAAGCCTTGCCTTAACCTTTATCACTAGACACCTCATAGTGAGCTACAGGTAGGAATCAGCAATGAATCCCAATAATGAGACACCTCTGGGGAGGGGTGTCAGCAACATAAAAAAAAATATTTTTGATACACTGCCGATTTTGCAGGTTTTCCTACTTACAAAGCATGTAGAGATCTGTAATTGTACCCTTCAACTGTGAGAGACGGAATCTAAAACAAAAATCCAGAAAATCACATTGTATGATTAAGTAATTAATTTGCATTTTATTGCATGACATAAGAATTTGATCACCTACCAACCAGTAAGAATTCCGGCTCTCACAGACCTGTTAGTTTTTCTTTAACATGTTTGTCGGTACACTTATGACAACAGCCAGCTCAAAGTGCAGGGCGCGAAATTCAAAAGATTTTTTTTTTTAATATTTAACTTTCACACATTAACAAGTCCAAGACACCAGATGAAAGGTACACATCTTGTGAATCAAGCCAACATGTCCGATTTTTAAAATGTTTTACAGGGAAGACACAATATATATGAGGAAACCACTAGTTATGGATGTAGTATATCTAGTAATGAGGAAACCACTAGTTATGGATGTAGTATATCTGGTAATGAGGAAACGACTAGTTATGGATGTAGTATATCTGGTAATGAGGAAACGACTAGTTATGGATGTAGTATATCTGCTAATGAGGAAACCACTAGTTATGGATGTAGTATATCTGGTAATGAGGAAACCACTAGTTATGGATGTAGTATATCTGGTAATGAGGAAACCACTAGTTATGGATGTAGAATATCTGCTAATGAGGAAACCACTAGTTATGGATGTAGTATATCTGGTAATGAGGAAACCACTAGTTATGGGTGTAGTATATCTGGTAATGAGGAAACCGATAGTTATGGATGTAGTATATCTGGTAATGAGGAAACCACTAGTTATGGATGTAGTATATCTGGTAATGAGGAAACCACTAGTTATGGATGTAGTATATCTGCCTGGAGCAAAAATGGTGAGCAAAGATTTTAGTTTTTCACAATGTATTCTGAATGGGGGAAAACTCAGGGGAGTAACCTCCATGTCCAGGTTGCTTATGAGTGCATTTCACACTACTTTAGATTATAATTGTAAAGCTCGTTTGAATGCCCTGCTTAATATAACGTTTGTGTCATCACAAATCAACCGCTTTGTACTTAAAAAACACTTCAACCAGTAAAATGCTCTTTGGCTTTTCCATCAACCTGACAATGAGGGTTTGTACACTGTTTGCCAAATTGGCCTATAACTTCACCTAACAACAACATAGACCTACTGTAGGACACATAACTTCACCTAACAACAACATAGACCTACTGTAGAACCCATAACTTCACCTAACTACAAATATAGGAAAATAGCTCTGTGTGTTGTACAATAGCCTATCCATCAAGGAACAGTTCTCTACACATTATGAGGTATGTATCTCCGTGTCCAAACAGACTAACGAGACCCTACTGTAAATCAAGCAGACAATAACATTATAAACATCAATTTGTTAGGGATGTTGGATCCAACGTGGAGCACGGCATAACTGTCTTTACCAGAGTAATGAATGAAGAAGCACTTTGGTTGTTGTTGCATGTCGTGATGTTTGTCATGTGACTGGAATTCAGAAAATGATTTCCTGGATCTTCTGATGATAGTTGAACATGTGACTGTAACTAAACAGCTACAGTATTAAGAATTATGTGTAATTATTGAAGAACCACATTAATGACAGTATCCATTTGGGTGTTGTCAATAAAGTTAAGGTGACTCTCGGTTAGAACCATTGGATTTAGCAAACTCTTAAATTATTTAGAATTTCTGTGCCTATGAAAACTGTTTTCCCACCGTAACATAAGGAAACTAAATGTTACGTAGGTAGAGTGCATTTCAGAGATCTGAATACAAAAAACTGTCCTAACAGGACAATAACCTAAACCACAAGGCCAAATCTACACTGGAGGAGCTAACCAAGATGACATTGAATGTTCCTGAGTGGCCTAGTTACAGTTCGGACTTAAATCATCTTTAAAATCTATGTTAAGACTTAAATGGCTTTGTAGCAATGATCAACAACCAACTTGACAGAACAGGAAGGATTTAAAAAAGAATAATGAATATTCACATGAAGATCTGTCTCCTATTGGATGACATCACGACTTCCCATCAAGCCAACTCCTTGAAGGCCTTACTATGACACCACTCACTCCTTCTAGTTTGCAGTTGTCTAAAAAAAACACTATTTTGCTCAAAACATTTATTTGTTTCCCTTTAGTGTGTTTATACTTTACTGTATTTATATATCACTTTCAACAGGAAACGTTTTTTTTTTTTTAAATCACTGGAGGACGTCATGAACAATTCCTCCATTTTCTTTTCCTCCTTTATTTAACCAGCTGAGAACAAGCTCTCATTGACAAATGCAACCTGGCCAAGATAAAGCACAGCAGTGCCACAAAAACAACAGAGTTGGGATAAACAAAAGGACAATAACACAATAGAAACATCTATATACAGTGTGTGCAAATGGAGTACAGAGGCAATATAGGCAATAAGGCAATAAATAGGCCGTAGTAGCAAAGTAATTGCAATTTAGCAAATTAACACTGGAGTGATAGATGTGCAGATGATGATGTGCAAGTAGAATATATGTGACTGTAACATATATAACATATATAATATATAAATACTGGTGTGAGCAAAAAAAGTAAATAAAAACATGGGGATGAGGTAAGCATTGGATGGGCTACTTACAGATGGGCTGTGTACAGCTGCAGCGATCGGTAAGCTGCTCAGATAGTTGATTCTTAAAGTTAGTGAGGGAGATATAAGTCTCCAACTTCAGCGATTTTTGCAATTCGTTCCAGTCATTGGCAGCAGAGAACTGGAAGGAAAGGCGGCCAAAGTAGGTGTTGGCTTTGGGGATGACCAGTGAGATATACTTCCTGGAGCATACTTCTCTGCTGCCAATGACTGGAACGAACTACAAAAATCTCTGAAACTGGAAACACTTATCTCCCTCACTAGCTTTAAGCACCAGCTGTCAGAGTAGCTCACAGATTACTGGACCTGTACATAGCCCATCTTTAATTTAGCCCAAACAACTACCTCTTCCCCTACTGTATTTACAGTTATAACTGTAGTATCCTGTATACCTATGTATAGTTATAACTGTAGTATCCTGTATAACTGTAGTATCCTGTATAACTATGTATAGTTATAACTGTAGTATCCTGTATAACTATGTATAGTTATAACTGTAGTATCCTCTATAACTGTAGTATCCTGTATAACTGTAGTATCCTGTATAACTGTAGTATCCTGTATAACTATGTATAGTTATAACTGTAGTATCCTGTATAACTATGTATAGTTATAACTGTAGTATCCCCTATAACTGTAGTATCCTGTATACCTATGTATAGTTATAACTGTAGTATCCAGTATAGTCTGGGAGGAGGTGAAACCACTCAGGCTTATTTGATGTGATCTAATGTTTTGATCATCTAGTTTTCCTTACAAGCATTCAGTAACCAACGGGGGTTCGGTCATTCCTTTGTTTATATACTGTCTCATTGACAAAAATATTTTGGATTATTTGTTTACATCATTCCTTTGTCTCGACCCAGTACACAGTAAACGTACCGAGGTTCTAATGTTGCCAAGGAGACACATTTATTTATTTACAGTTTGGAGGGTTGGGGGTCTGACATCCAGGATACACATTGTATTATTTATTTACAGTTTGGAGGACAAGTTATCCTGGGATCTAACATTACTCTGAGACTAGTTATCCTGGGATCTTACATTACCCTGAGACTAGTTATCCTGGGATCTTACATTACTCTGAGACTAGTTATCCTGGGATCTTACATTACTCTGAGACTAGTTATCCTGGGGAATAGTTTTAATACATTTGCAAAAAACCTAAACCTGTTTTTGCTTTGGCATTATGGGGTATTGTGATGTCATTATGGGGTATTGTGATGTCATTATGGGGTATTGTGATACATTTTAAAATAAAGGGATGCACCGATATTACATTTTTGGCCAATACCAATATCCAATATTTTCCTTGCCCCAAAAAATGATACCGATAACCGATATTTAAAATTTTAAAGGCCTTTTAAGCATTCTAGTACAGCATTCTAAAAATTAACACACACACGGACGCAGCGGTCTAAGCCACTGCATCTCAGTGCAAGAGGTGTCACTACAGTCCCTGGTTCGAATCCAAGCTGTATCACATCCGGCCATGATTGGGAGTCCCACAGTAATTTTCTGTTATTGGTGTTAAGAGGACGACAAAGGAGAGGGATCCCACATGTGGATAGGAAGATACAAATTATCATTATTACTGGAAAATATTCATTTAAAATCCAGGACATTTACAACTTTAGCTCTCTAGGTCAAGCCAGTATGTTACAGTAGGTTGTAACACTCTAGGTCATGCCAGTAGGTTACAGTAGGTTGTAACTCTCTAGGTCATGCCAGTAGGTTACAGTAGGTTGTATCTCTCTAGGTCATGCCAGTAGGCTACAGTAGGTTGTATCTCTCTAGGTCATGCCAGTAGGCTACAGTAGGTTGCATCTCTCTAGGTCATGCCAGTAGCTTACAGTAGGTTGTATCTCTCTAGGTCATGCCAGTAGGCTACAGTAGATTGTATCTCTCTAGGTCATGCCAGTAGGTTACAGTAGGCTACAGTAGGTTGTATCCAAGTGGAAACAATTATCAACCCAATATGTTAAGTGTCGAATTTGGTCAACAACCAAATGAATGGCTTATTTGCTACGTGAGGTTTACTTGATCCAACAGAAGTTTCGTAATGCCTAAGTTGTTATGTAGACACGTGACATACCGACAACTTTGATAAAAACACTATAGGAGTTGTCTCCAGATCGCTATGCATATTCATGCTAGTAGCTTAGCATCTCTCTCCATTGAATACAGGCGGTTGACGACAACCACCCTCATAGAATATAAACAATAGAATACAATAATAAGATGAATCCACCAATCCAAAGAAAGGATAGGCGGGAGCTAGACAACCCGCAGTGCCGCTTTGTGGACAACGACTCCCCTTGTTAGGGCGGAGAGACATCTTGTCAGTATATCCATAATCTTTGGTGTAGTCAACCCAACTCTCACATGGCACTATTGGGGGGCACGGTGTGTAGTAAAACATCACTACATGACAATCACAACATGCCGTGCCCCCCAGTCTGCGGTCAGCAGATAGACCCTTCTCAAATATATATGTTAAGTCACTTTTTGGAAACGGAACGGAGAAAACAAGGGGTAGCTTGCTCTCTATGTCGTCTGATTCTAGACATATCAGTCATCATCCTGGGCCCTCCGTTGAAGAGGTATTGACGAGCCAACTCCGAATATCGAAAGTTAAATACGAATTTAAGGCGGTACTTACTGGTGTTAATCAGATCTCCTATCTCCACCTCTTCATCTTTCAATGTGACAGTCATCTCCCCTTCCTTCTTCACTCCAAAAACGGCATCCTCCTCTTCCTCTTTCACTCTGAACTCGTCTTCCTCTTCTTTCACTGAAACGTCTTTCTCTTCTTCTTTCACTGTAACAGCCTCACCCTCTACTTCTTGTTTTACTGTGATATCCTCTTCTTCCTTCTCCTCTTTCACGACAATGTTCAGCCCCAGAGCTTCTTTCTCCGTCCAGCAGACCTCCTCTTCTTTAACAAGAGGGGAGAAGTTTAGGGAGCTCATGTTGGGGGATGTTAGCTAGCTAGCTATAGTTAGCGACTAGGCTAGTGCTAATTTAACCAGCCAGCTACTATAGCTGACTAATAAAAAATAACGTAATATTAAATTAAATAGGTTAACAAGTAGATACGACAAAAGTGTGTCTAAAACACAGCAGCTAATATACATCGAAAGAGTATAAATAGCTTGAATCTTTCGGCTGTGTTGGCTAGCAAGCTACCGTGGTGGTTGACGAGCTGTTAATGAAGAACCGTCCACTAGATTATACGTCACGCTGGCAGCGTCGTCTGAAAGACGCACATCGCCGTCTGCTGACTGGAGGGGAAACGCAGTTGAGGATCAGATTTTAATTTTCAGACAAAGATTCTTTCAAATGGATTTAATTAAATAATACCATTATATTGAGATATACAAAGACAGGAATGTGTTGATTGATTACTGCGAATAAAAAATGTTTACTACAGCACATTTAAGGCAGTTTCATTATGTTATATTACATCTAAATTAGCAGCTAGCTACTGTAGGTCTATACTGCTCCTACATGGTGTAACAATACATCATATAGATGTATATAATGAACAGACTAGGTCTATACTGCTCCTACATGGTGTAACAATACATCATGTAGATGTATATAATGAACAGACTAGGTCTATACTGCTCCTACATGGTGTAACAATACATCATGTAGATGTATATAATGAACAGACTAGGTCTATACTGCTCCTACACGGTGTAACAATACATCATGTAGATGTATATAATGAACAGACTAGGTCTATACTGCTCCTACATGGTGTAACAATACATCATGTAGATGTATATAATGAACAGACTAGGTCTATACTGCTCCTACATGGTGTAACAATACATCATGTAGATGTATATAATGAACAGACTAGGTCTATACTGCTCCTACATGGTGTAACAATACATCATGTAGATGTATATAATGAACAGACTAGGTCTATACTGCTCCTACATGGTGTAACAATACATCATGTAGATGTATATAATGAACAGACTAGGTCTATACTGCTCCTACATGGTGTAACAATACATCATGTAGATGAATATAATGAACAGACTAGGTCTATACTGCTCCTACATGGTGTAACAATACATCATGTAGATGTATATAATGAACAGACTAGGTCTATACTGCTCCTACATGGTGTAACAATACATCATGTAGATGAATATAATGAACAGACTAGGTCTATACTGCTCCTACATGGTGTAACAATACATCATGTAGATGTATATAATGAACAGACTAGGTCTATACTGCTCCTACATGGTGTAACAATACATCATGTAGATGAATATAATGAACAGACTAGGTCTATACTGCTCCTACATGGTGTAACAATACATCATGTAGATGTATATAATGAACAGACTAGGTCTATACTGCTCCTACATGGTGTAACAATACATCATGTAGATGTATATAATGAACAGACTAGGTCTATACTGCTCCTACATGGTGTAACAATACATCATGTAGATGTATATAATGAACAGACTAGGTCTATACTGCTCCTACATGGTGTAACAATACATCATGTAGATGTATATAATGAACAGACTAGGTCTATACTGCTCCTACATGGTGTAACAATACATCATGTTGATGTATATAATGAACAGACTAGGTCTATACTGCTCCTACATGGTGTAACAATACATCATGTAGATGTATATAATGAACAGACTAGGTCTATACTGCTCCTACATGGTGTAACAATACATCATGTAGATGTATATAATGAACAGACTAGGTCTATACTGCTCCTACATGGTGTAACAATACATCATGTAGATGTACACTACCATTCAAAAGTTTGGGGTCACTTAGAAATGTACTTGTTTTTTAAAGAAAATGTTTTCATTTATTTACCTGTTTTTGCTTTGTCATTATGGGGTATTGTGATGTCATTATGGGGTATTGTGTAGATTGATGAGGGGGGGGAAATTATTTAATCCATTTTAGAATAAGGCTGTAACGTAACAAAATGTGGAAAAAGTGAAGGGGTCTGAATGCTTTCCGAATGCATTGTATATATAGGGGCAGTACTTAGTGACATCACTTCATGAAACAGGAGGTACAAATATATAACATAGATTCACAATATCAACATTCAATGTGTCAAAATATATGACCAAGCTGGAAGTGGAAACGCCAGCCCAGCCACAAGCCTAGAGGTTCACTGATGAACAACCTCCTCCTTCACATCTGACTCCTGATGATGATGATCAACCTCCTCCTTCACATCTGACTCCTGATGATCAACCTCCTCCTTCACATCTGACTCATGATGATCAACCTCCTCCTTCACATCTGACTCCTGATGATCAACCTCCTCCTTCACATCTGACTCCAGTGATCAATCCAGAGCGTCTTCTTTTTTGGGGAATCCCGATGGACGACATCATCGAATAGGACGTCATCACCACCACCGCCCACAAGTTAATTGTCATTGAGGTTATTAATGGGAAGAACATTAGCAATATGTCCTGTCTGGTAACTTGTCTCGTTCAATGGATTTACATTGGCAGGTGCACAGGGAGAAACACCATTAAAAAAACTCAGTTGATCTTAAACTGCAGAAACACTTTTGGAAGTCTTTAACTGCATCAAAGTCTGTGACCTGTGATGTTGGGACAAATGATAGTCCCTTATTATACAAGAGACAAAATCCACAAATTCTACAGCACTACGGCAGAGTCATGTCTTCATTGTAAAACTAACAATGACTCAATAATCCTTCTGGGAATGTTATGATGTCATAAAGTTATGGGCGGAGTTAGAAAGTTGGCTGTCAGAAGTACAGTTATACAATGTAAAATTACTTTTAATCTGTCTGTCTGTATATTTCAAAACATGGCATTTGAGGGTGCAGTGAGATACCCCAGAGTTGGACGATACTTTTCTCATAAATCATCTTAAATATTATACTTAATTAAACCTGGAAATCAACCAATCCTCTGTTGTTAACTCAATTGAATGGTAAACTGCTTTATTATCTAAAAGTTGAAAGTGACAGAGAGAAATAAAATGGTGCTGATGAATGCACTGGCTGTGTTCTTGTGGGTCTGGGCAGGTGTGATGTAGTTAATGGAGATGGAGGTGTGTTTTAGTGGGTCTGGGCAGGTGTGATGTAGTTAATGGAGATGGAGGTGTGTTCTAGTAGGTCTGGGCAGGTGTGATGTAGTTAATGGAGATGGAGGTGTGTTCTAGTGGGTCTGGGCAGGTGTGATGTAGTTAATGGAGATGGAGGTGTGTTCTAGTGGGTCTGGGCAGGTGTGATGTAGTTCATGGAGATGGAGGTGTGTTTTAGTGGGTCTGGGCAGGTGTGATGTAGTTAATGGAGATGGAGGTGTGTTCTAGTGGGTCTGGGCAGGTGTGATGTAGTTAATGGAGATGTGTTCTAGTGGGTCTGGGCAGGTGTTATGTAGTTAATGTTTCTATGATGTTGTTTGTATGTGTATGTTTTGTATTGTTTATAAAATATTAAATAAAATATTAAAACATTTCCAATGCAAAGTAACACCTCACAGTTCTATTTTTGGAGTTATTACATTAAACCAAAGTCAGGTGTGAAGTAAAATGGAGGACCAGCCTATTCCCTATGATGTATACTACAACAGAAATAACTTAATTAAAATGTATAACTTTAAATTAAACCAATAATTTGCACTCATGACTTGAGTGATTAAAGTAAACCACAGTTTTGTAAATACATAACGCCATCTAACCAAATATCAAAGAATGTTAGCTATATGCTGTTATCTTAGCCAGCCAGCTAACGTCAGCTATATGCAGTTATCTTAGCCAGCCAGCTAACATTAGCTATATGCAGTTATCTTAGCCAGCCAGCTAACGTTAGTTATATGCAGTTATCTTAGCCAGCCAGCTAACATTAGCTATATGCAGTTATCTTAGCCAGCCAGCTAACATTAGCTATATGCAGTTATCTTAGCCAGCCAGCTAACATTAGCTATATGCAGTTATCTTAGCCAACCAGCTAACGTTAGCTATTTAGCCAACTAGCTATTAGCCTAACCAGCGTAGCCAACCAGCACGGTTATGGTCAGCGAGACCGACTAACGTTACCGGAGAAAAAGTTACAAATCTCCCGTAGTCTAATTCACAGAGAACATGCTGAAAAGTAGTGATGGTGAAACAAATCTTCCTGAATCATTGGCTCTTTTCAGCAAGTTGTGTCAAAAATAGGTTCATTACTCGAGGCTTTGAGCGACACAGAATTTAGAACAGCCACATTTTTATAGATGAAGTCACACGCCGTAGCAGCGTAGCCATTATGTCATATATTAAACCACTGGCCGTGTTCGAGAGCATCAAATCCATGCTGCGTTGTGTGTAAAACGGTGACTTGCTGACTGATTTATAAATAATAATGAGTAGTTATTTATGATGCAAGGTGATTTGTAAATTAGTCAGTCAGCAGCCACCTGCACTGTCGGCTGCAATGTCGAACGAGCCCAATACCAAACCAATCAGGTGTTCGACGAAATGATTCTTCAGACGTCATTGATCACGTGCTGCTGATAACGTGACACTGCTTTGAATTATACCGCCTTGCGACTTCAGTACATGCCTCATAGCTCCAGTCTCAAATTTAACCCCGTTCCTGCTGAAGAAGAGGAGGTCTGCTGGATGGAGAAAGAAGCTCTCGCGAAAGAGGAGGTAGAGGAGGCTGTTACAATACAAAAACAAATAGAAGGTGAGGTTGTTACAGTGAAATAATTATTATTGAAAAATATAACAAATGCCTCATGAGCTTAGTTCAACTGTTTGCCCCATCAGAACCCCAAATAAGCTTTTTTTACTGCAATGTTTAGAAACAATGTAAATCAACCATGTATAGCCTCAACATGGTTAAAACTATAATGTTGATATCATGGATGGTCAGTCCTTTCATCCATAGTCTGTCTATGAATTTGAGAGTAGTTACATTTCTCCAGCCCCATCCATCATTTTATGACCAAAACAGTGCTGGAATTACTGCTTGGTTATTGGTTGAACTGCAGATTGGTTTGTTGATTGTTGTGTCGCTTTTTTAAAGGGGCAACCTAGTTTTTAAACAAACAAAATGGCTGCCCAGAGTCCTGAGCTGTGTTAGAATACTCATACTAAATGTACTACTTGTGAAGTAAATTGAGTATATAGTCTGCTTGTTGGTCATAGTATGATGTAGTTAGTATGCCAAAAGTTCCCGGATGTCGTACTAAATTCGCCAAAATATGACGTATACACGCAGTGTTTTAGGGACCATAATACAATTCTTCAGGAAATGGGCGTGGCTTCAACGTTTTCAGATTAGAAGAAAATGGGGGAAAATATGCAGCTGAAGTCCAACGAGAGAGCGCATACAAATGAACTGCTTTAAATAATTATGACAAATGTTGAGCAATGTAATAAAGTAATGACTTTTCAAATAAGTTACCTTACACGTTATGTTAGCTACCCTATCCTTACAAAACGCATAGCATATCTTTACAGCAGTATGTACCAGTATGTGAGCTAGCTACCTAACGCTAGTTGGCTACTTATACATCAAACTTGCCAGTATAGTAACTATATTCTAACTAACTACCCAATGTTTATTGACTTGATTAGAGCGCAGAATATCTGATGTATTTAATAACGCTCAACACCCGTTGAATATGGCCGGTGTCAGTGAACATCTGCAAAAAAGCTCTAATTAAATTGTTGCCAGCAGCACAGTTAGTCACCAACGCTCTGGATAACATGAAAACAGCCTAACCAGCTCTGCTAGGGCAAGTAAAATGGTAAGAGTGAGGTTTTCTCTGATTTGTGTCTAGCAAGCTATCCAACATTAGCCAGTTAGCTTGGGTGCTTTACTGTTATTGTGAGGTCAGAATGCTTGGGTCGACCCTACTCCTCAGCCATATAGTATTTGTTTACAAACAGTGGCGTTATAGGAGCTTATGTTTTGGTTTCTGGTGGGGTAATACGGTTCAAACATTTGAGGCATTTCTAAGTTATATTCTTCAAGAATCAATGGTTATATAGTAAATGGGTCTTTCTATAACTGCCAGTGTAGATTTCCTGTTGGGGTCAAATTGTTAGAGCTGTTGATAAGTCATTGTATAATATTCTGGCAATTCTTTTCATGCCATTACATTAAAGGCGAAAGATTGTATTTTCTTAGCAAGGTGTTGCTCAAATAATGTTAGCTGCTAATGCTAATCGCTAGTTAGCGGGCTAGCTAGCTTGCTAAATGTATTAAGAGTCAGAGCAAACGTAGCTAGCTAATACTGCCTGGTACCAGTGCTGGTGTAGGCCTAGATAAGCATGTTTGTGCAGCGGTATCATATCAGAGAGTAAGCGAAGTATGAATATGTTGGCTAGCTAGCCGGCTACATGAAGTAAGAAAACAACATGTAATGTAACATCTAATTAGGGTCAACTGGAAACACTGACCAACACTTTGGTTCCTACCATGTCTTCTTCTCTGAGGTTTATTGTCAGACTACACTCATCAGGTGTATTGCTGCCACCTACTGTACGAGGTTGTGAAAAATAACCAAAACGCAAAAAGAATTGGGATTAACAAGTCATACTAATTACGTAAATTAAAAAATAAACACGAACCAAATTCCCTCCACTACCCTGAATTTCAAACAAAAATGGTACTATTCAGATCCCTACACAGGTTCAGGAACCTGGGAGGGGGGGAACGTCTTCATTCAGTACTCCCTGTAACATTTAGTCTGAAGTCCTGGAGATCCAGAAATCTATTTGCCGCCTTCACAATGATGTCTAGCTTCTTAGATGTTTTATTAGTTTATTATTAATGCAGTTTATCACTGCGGCAGTGAGGGCAATGCAAACGCAACTTTGTTGTAGAAACTCCTCCAAGCTAATGCGGAAACTGCTCGTTTTGGACGAAGGTTACTAATAATTTATTAATGCAATTTATCACTTGCTCTATAAACACAACAATGTCCACCTTGTTCACTATTAGTGTGTTGGGATCCTTCTTCTGCATGGCTTCACTGCAGACTGTGGGACTTGAACTACCTTCTCCTCTCTACTCCTTCAGCTATTTTCACTGCCTCCACACAGGACACCTGCTGGATGGGCCTGATCATCCTAGCTACTGTGACATCCTTCATCCGTACAGGGCACTCTGGGAACTCGGGAACGTGATTCCCATCACAATTACAACATGCTTCATCTGACTACGACATATTTATTCCTTCGACAAACACTTGCCACATATACAGAAGCCGCTGCAGTTTGGACATCTCACTTACCCAGGTTTTACATAAGATGGGAGAACCACTTCACCAAACCACAGTAAAACCTTCCGTCTATCATTCATTTTAATCAACTTGCGTCTACCTGAAATGTTTAACCTAAACCACACAAAGCTTTCTCCTTTTGCGCTGTTGACACACAATCAGTATCATACCGCTCCTGGTCACTCGAACCGATTCCACTTTACCCAATTCATCCTTCACCATCTTTGAGACCGTTAACAGGTCACCCACAAAAACATCCTTGCTGATGATTCCCACTCCGACCCTAAACTGCTGTTCATTACCAACTTTAGCCCTTTTCACTCCACTGTTCTTCACCATCGTCCACTCCGTCTCACCAACTGTACAGAGTCAATGTGCGGGGGCACCGGTTAGTTGAGGTAATATGTACATGTACGTAGAGTTAAAGTGACTGTTCTTCACCACCCTCCACACAGTCTCAACAACTGTACTCGCGCCAAGAGAATCCCACAATGCTTCCTCCATTGCTCCTCCAGTCATCCCCTGGACTCCCTCACTCTTTGCTGTGAAAGATGTGAGAGATTGTGTTCTCAAAGTAGCATCTATATTGTTGTCATTCCATCTATATTGTTGTCATTCCATCTATATTGTTGTCAATTCCATCTATATTGTTGTCATTCCATCTCTATTGTTGTCATTCCATCTCTATTGTTGTCATTCCATCTCTATTGTTGTCATTCCATCTCTATTGTTGTCATTCCAGCACATCTGTTGCTTCACCAACTTGTTATCCCTTTCGTCTGCACTACTTGCTGTCATTTCCCTTCCCGATTTCCCTCTCTTGGATGTCTCCACCATGCTCCTACTCTGTCAGTAATTCCTCCCTGGTTTATTAATTGGTAGTCATGTCAAACAACAATATATTCAAAATCTAGAATTAGAATCGTCATTATGTTTCCATTATTTCAACAGTTAACCTCTAACACCTCCCAAACCCGGATCCGGGATCCCCCCCATCAAAAAAGCTGACTAGCATAGCCTAGCCTAAAGCCACAGGGATATCATATAATAAAATGTTCATGAAATCACAAGTCCAAGACACCAAATGAAAGATACACATCTTGTGAATCCAGCCATCATTTCTGATTGTTAAAATGTTTTACAGGGAAGACACAATATGTAAATCTATTAGCTAACCACGTTAGCAAAAGACACCACTATTTTTACTCCATCAGTTTTTAACTCCATCAGTACAAATTCGACCAAATAAAGATATAAATAGCCACTAACCAAGAAACAACTTCATCAGATGACAGTCTGATAACATATTTATTGTATAGCATATGTTTTGTTAGAAAAATGTGCACATTTCAGGTATAAATCATAGTTTACATTGCAGCTACAGTCAGAAATTGCACCGAAAGCAGACAGAAAAATTACAGACACCAACGCCAAATAACTAAATACTCATCATAAAACATTTCTGAAAAATACATAGTGTACAGCAATTGAAAGACAGGCATCTTGTGATTCCAGACAGTATTTCCGATTTATCAAGTGTTTTACAGCGAAAACACAATATAGCGTTATATTAGCGTAGCCACAATAGCCAGAAACACTTGGGCGCCGACGACCAGTTCACATGCACGACAGATATTAGAAATAGCATCATAAAATGTTTCTTACTTTTGGTGATCTTCCGTCAGAATGTTGGACAAGGTGTCCTTTGTCCAGAACAGTCGTTGTTTGGATCTGGAACGGCAAATTTCTCTCTTCATTTAGCATGGGCACTTGCCAAGTGGCACGGATCTCTCCAACGTCAACAAAGTCAGAGAACGGAACACGGCAAAACTCCCGAAAAAATTTCAATAATCTGATTAAACTATATTGAAAAAACATACTTTACGATGATATGGTCACATGTATCAAATAAAATCAAAGCCGGAGATAGTAGTCGCCTATAACGATAGCTAAACAGAAGTCAAATCCATGTTTCTCTTCGCGCCTTCCTGAAAACAGGAAATGGAGGACACGTCATTTCATGAGCTGTAATTCGAGTCCAGATCAAGTTACACAATCCATTTCTTCTCTCACTCCTTGTCGACATCTAGTGGAAGACGTATGAAGTGCATCTAAACTAATACATAACAAGGGCTTTAATAGGCAGCCCCTGGAACAGAGCCTCAATTTCAGACTTTCCACTTCCTGTCAGGAAGTTTGCTGCAGAATGAGTTCTGTTTCACTCACAGATATAATTCAAATGGTTTTAAAAACTAGAGAGTGTTTTCTATCCAATAGTAATAATAATATGCATATTGTACGAGCAAGAATTGAGTACGAGGCCGTTTGAAATGGGCACCTTTTATCTGGCTACTCAATACTGCGCCTGCAGCCCAAACAGGTTAACAAACCTCCAAATGAGCTTCAATGTCATACAACTCTCCTTCCGTGGCCTCCATCTGCTCTTAAACGCTAGTAAAACTAAATGCATGCTCTTCAACCGATCGCTGCCCTCATCCGCCCGACTAGCATCACTACTCTGGACGGTTCTGACTTAGAATATGTGGACAACTACAAATACCTAGGTGTCTGGTTAGACTGTAAACTCTCCTTCCAGACTCACATTAAACATCTCCAATCCCAAATTAAATCTAGAATATGCTTCCTATTTCACAACAAAACCTCCTACACTCACGCTGCCAAACATACCCTCGTAAAACTGACTATCCTGCCGATCCTTGACTTTAGCGATGTCATTTACAAAATAGCCTCCAACACTCTACTCAGCGAACTGGATGCAGTCCATCACAGTGTCATCCGTTTTGTCACCAAAGCCCCATATACCACCCACCACTGCGACCTGTATGCTCTCGTTGGCTGGTCCTCGCTACATATTCATCGCTAAACCCACTGGCTCCAGGTCATCTATAAGTCTTTGCTAGGTAAAGCTCCGCCTTAACTCAGCTCACTGGTCACCATAGCAACACCCACCCATAGCATGGCCTGTTTATTGCCTTACCTCCTTACTCCATCACACTGTATATAGATGTTTCTATTGTGTTATTGACTGTACTTTTGTTTATCCCATGTGTAACTCTGTGTTGTTTTTTTGTCGCACTGCTTTGATTTTTCTTGGCCAGGTCGCAGTTGTGAATGAGAACTTGTTCTCAACTGGCCACCTGGTTAAATAAAGGTGGGGAAAAAATGTAATTAAAAATACATTTAAAAAATCATAACTTTATTGACAACACCCAAATAGATACTGTCATTAACGCGATTCTTCAATAATTAAACATATTTCTTAATACTGTAGCAAACATTATATTACACAGGACATTCAAACGAGCCTTACAATTATAATCCAAAGTAGTGTGAAATGCACTCCCCTGAGTTTTCCCCCATTCACATTCAGAATACACTGTGAAAAACTAAAATCTTTGCTCACCATTTTTGCTCCAGACAGATATACTACATCCATAACTGTCGGTTTCCTCATTAGCAGGGAGGAGTTTCTACAACCAAATTGCATGTGCATCGCCCTCGTGCCGCAATTTTATTAAACTCAGAAAGGGGCTTATATTGGAGACCAAAAGTCGTCTGGCACAGTGCTTAGTTTCAACAACATGAATAACTTATTTCTAGCCTACAATCATCGATGTTACTACTAAAATATGACTATTCTGGCTCATTTTAAGACAATTGTCAAATAATTTTAACATTCATTACAGACGTCAATTGTTGTACAACATCATGGCTACGCTGTTGGCATCACCTTTTACAGTGGATTTCCACTGTTGTGGGCCTTTAATCATCTGACTTTGTTGTTCGCACAGGAGAGATACGGGACTATCGTGGCTCCTCTGGGGAGCCTCAACAACCTTATGATGCTGACGAGGCAGAGAAGAGTCTCTCCAGATCAGAACACCTCAATAAACACCTGCAGAGATCCACAGGGAAGAGAACTCACTGCTGCTCTGACTGTGGGAAGAGATTCACCTCCTCATCAGACATTAAAATTCATCAGAGAATCCACACAGGAGAGAAACCTTATAGCTGTGGTCAATGTGGGAAGAGTTTTGGTGCATCTAGAGATCTGACAGTGCACCAGAGAATACACACAGGAGAGAAACCTTA
Organism: Salvelinus alpinus; assembly: GCF_045679555.1. Classification (NCBI taxonomy): domain Eukaryota; kingdom Metazoa; phylum Chordata; class Actinopteri; order Salmoniformes; family Salmonidae; genus Salvelinus; species Salvelinus alpinus. The sequence continues at coordinate 110,044,202 of NC_092087.1, forward strand.
TAGCTGTGATCAATGTGGGAAGAGTTTTACTACATCTGGCTCTCTGACTTTACACCAAAGAACACACACAGGAGAGAAACCTTATAGCTGTGATCAATGTGGGAAGAGTTTTTGTCAATCTAGTGATCTGACAGTGCACCAGAGAACACACACAGGAGAGAAACCTTATAGCTGTGATCAATGTGGGAAGAGTTTTTGTCAATCTAGTGATCTGACAGTGCACCAGAGAACACACACAGGAGAGAAACCTTATAGCTGTGATCAATGTGGGAAGAGTTTTACTACATCTGGCCAGCTGACATTACACCAGAGAAGACACACAGGAGAGAAACCTTATAGCTGTGGTCAATGTGGGAAGAGTTTTACTGCATCTGGCTCTCTGACTATACACCAGAGAACACACACAGGAGAGCAACCATATTGCTGTGATCAATGTGGGAAGAGTTTTACTAGATCTGGCTCTCTGACTTTACACCAGAGAACACACACAGGAGAGAAACCGTATAGCTGTGATCAATGTGGGAAGAGTTTTACTAGATCTGACATTACACCAGAGAACACACACAGGAGAGACCTTATAGCTGTGGTCAATGTGGGAAGAGTTTTACTACATTCGGCTCTCTGACTTTACACCAGAGAACACACACAGGAGAGAAACCATATAGCTGTGATCAATGTGGGAAGAGTTTTACTACATCTGGCAATCTGACTTTACACCAGAGAACACACACAGGAGAGAAGCCGTATAGCTGTGATCAATGTGGGAAGAGTTTTACTACATCTGGCAATCTGACTTTACACCAGAGAACACACACAGGAGAGAAACCTTATAGCTGTGATCAATGTGGGAAGAGTTTTTGTCAATCTAGTGATCTGACAGTGCACCAGAGAACACACACAGGAGAGAAACCTTATAGCTGTGGTCAATGTGGGAAGAGATACTCTGGTAAAAGATCTCTGATCAAACATCAGAAAATACATGAAGGAGTTTTTTCATGATATCAATTAAATAATTAAATAATGTCACAATGTAGATTATTTTAACATTGTAGTAGGAGTATTTTAATGAATGTCAATGTAGAACCCTAAATGTTTGTCCCCTGTTCAATTGATTTTACCCTCAGGGGAAAAATCCAGGCTCTGAATTGAAAGAGTTATTATTTATGTGATTTAACAAAAAGTGACTAACAAAAAAGAGTTGTGTTTCACTTACCACATTGGTGACCCACTGGAATCACAATGTAGCTAGCTGTTTACCACGTTGGTGACCCACTGGAATCACAATATAGCTAACTGTTTACCACGTTGGCGACCCACTGGAATCACAATGTAGCTAGCTGTTTAACACGTTGGTGACCCACTGGAATCACAATGTAGCTAGCTGTTTACCACGTTGGTGACCCATTGGAATCACAATGTAGCTAGCTGTTTACCACGTTGGTGACCCACTGGAATCACAATGTAGCTAGCTTTTTACCACGTTGGTGACCCACTGGAATCACAATGAAAGACTCCAAAATGTTTAGGTTTTCAATATATCCCAAACTGTTTCTGCATATTGGTTATTGATTTGGACACATTAAAACTGTGTTTTGATATTGCACTATTCCCATTTAGCAAAATGTCATTCAAAAGACGTTGAATATATGTTTCGTTGTAGTTGAAAGTGAAAGTTGAAAATATGTCTTTTCAGGTCGTTTTTTCAATGAAAAAAAATGTAATAATAATAATATAAATTAATCTCTAATCAATTTTATTAACAATCTCACATCACTCCAGTATTTCTTGACAACATTCAAGTGCTAATTGTCTTTATTCCACTCCTGAAGAAGCATGACTCAAATCACCTCATATATTCAAACATCCAGCCTGACAAAAGATACATGTTTTATTATTCCATGCCTCACCATTAAGTTAATTATTGCCAATACATATTAACAAATGGGTGAACATTTGGTTTTGATATTTCATATTTACAATTATGTAACATTTAGTAATCATAGTTATTCATGCAACCAACTTGACATTTTTGGGTACAATTATATTGACATTGTTACCCTGCTTTTATATCCAACTGCAGTGAGGGCAATGAAAATGCATGCTTATTAGTAACTGGAATAAGCAATTTCATAAATGCGTCCAGCGTCTGGTTGCTCCTCATTACATTCCACAGAGCAGCAAATATTCTTTACATCCTCAACATAGGAATCACCTGTTTTTTATTAAATAATTGAGACACACAAATGACTGGAGGGAACCAGAGATCAAGATAGCCTAACAATAAGGAAAAAAACTCTTCCTTAGCATTCTCCTCACGCTGCGGCTGGCCTTCGTAAATTCTGACGTTATGCTCCTGAAGTTTCCAGTAATAGGCTACAACAGCAGTCGGCAACCTTTTCCATTTGTAGTGCCAATTTATCTGACCATTTCTACTGATCTGGTGCCAGTTATGATTTTCATATTCACATTTTACTGGAACAGTTTCATTTAATTTATAATAGTAATAATAATTATAATAGTCTTTGTATCTCCAAATCATTGTCTGTGGTTAATCTACTTTCTATCTAAATGAAAATTATACAAATCTAAATAACTTGTATTGCCATTGCCAACTATGTAAAAATAGCCTACATAAAGCCAACAAATAAAAACAGCTAGAAAATATCCAGATAAAAATAAATCACATTGGCTGCGCATGGCCTGTCTACATAGTTGATACAATGTTTCAAGTTCTATCACCTAGGTCGGTCCGAAACTTGATATAAAATATTCTGGGCCCTGAGAGTTTCCCGCGCCAGTGAGTTTGGGACAGACACAGCTGTAGGCTATTTGTGTAAGGGATAAGAAGTAATCAGGTATTTTATGACATTTCCACTGGATCAGAGCATTACATTTTTCCCTTTCATGTCGAGTGGTTATCAAGAGTGAGAGCTGGAAATATTTTACAAATACTTTGAGGAACTATTGTCATTCGCCAATTGATTTTAGTAATACTTTGTTTACTTGCTGTTTGAGGTGAAGAAACAATTACTTTGAGAAGTCCACAAATCATTAGTGGTGGTGCGTAAATACTATCAGACATCCCCAAATAGGTGCATCGCTCTCTGCCCTCTGTTTGCTAAAACGCAATTTGGTTGCAGAAACTCCTCCATGCTAATGCGGAAACCGCTAGTTATACCAATACCATAGACCTACTGTAGGACCCATAACTTCACCTAACAACAACATAGACCTACTGTAGGACCCATAACTTCACCTAACAACAACATAGACCTACAGTAGAACCCATAACTTCACCTAACAACAACATAGACCTACAGAAAGGTGCCTATATTGGAGACCAAAAGTTGTCTGGCACACTGCTTAGGATTTCAACAACTTTAAAAACGTATTTCTAGCATACAATCGTCGATGTTACTACTAATGGGAAAACAAGACAAAATATGAATATTGTTGTTCACTTGATTGTCTTAAGACACATGTCAAATATTGAACATTCATTACAGACGTCATTGTTTGGATAACATCATGGCTACGCTGTTGGCATCACCTTTTTACAGTAGATTTTTGCCTTTGTGTGCCTTAAACCATCTGTCTGACTTTTTGTTCACACAGGAGAGAGACGTGACTATCGTGGATCCTCTGGGGAGCCTCAACAACCTCATGATGCTGAAGAGGCAGAGAAGAGTCTCTCCACATCAAAACACCTCAAGAAACACCAGCAGAGATACACAGGGAAGAAATCTCACTTCTGCTCTGACTGTGGGAAAGATTGCACATCTTCATCAAAACTTAAAATACACCAGCGAATACACACAGGAGAGAAACCTTATAGCTGGGATCAATGTGGGAGGAGTTTGACTACATCAAGCCATCTGACTATACACCAGAGAACACACACAGGAGAGAAATCTTATAGCTGTAATCAATGTGGGATGAGTTTTACTACATCTAGCTCTGACTACACACCAGAGGACACACACAGGAGAGAAACCTTATAGCTGTGATCAATGTGGGAAGAGTTTCACTACATCAAGCCATCTGATTCGACACCAGAGAACACACACAGGAGAGAAACCTCATAGCTGTAATCAATGTGACAAGAGATACTCTAGTAAAAGATCTCTGATCAAACATCAGAAAATACATGAAGGAGTTGTTTCATGATATCAATGAAATAATGTCACAATGTAGAATGTTTTAACATTGTAGTAGGAGTATTGTAATGGTGTCATAAAGTAGAATGTTTTAACATTGTAGAAGGAGTATTTTAATGATGACCTTATTGTTTGCCCTGTTCAATTGATTGCAGCATGATTTGGATATTAGCCTCAGGGGAAAATCCAGGCTCTGAATTGAAAGAGTATTATTTAACAAAAAGTGACTAACAAAAAAAGAGCTGTGTTACACTTACTGCGTTGGTGACCCACTTTAATCAAAATGCAGCACTTCAAAATGTAGCCAGCTGTTTTCTACAAGTTGAAAAAGCTGCTTGTTTAAAAAAATACATGTAATATGATAATTGTTGCAGATGTTTGTGTATACACACACATGAAAGCAGTATAATAAATTGGTCTATAATCAATTTTATTAATAATCTGACATCACTCCAGTATTTCTTTACAACATTCAAATGCTAATTGTCTTTATACCACTACTGAAGAAGCATCACTCGAATCACCTCATACTTCAAACATTCAGCCTGACAAAAGATACATGTTTTATTATTCCATGCCTCACCCTTAAGTGAAGTATTGCCAATACATATTAACAAAGGGGTGTACATTTGGTTTTGATTTTTATATTTACAATATTATGTAACATTTAGTATTCATAATTATTTATGCAACCAGCTGACCATTTTTGGGTACAATTATATTGACAATGTTGCCCTTCTTTTAGAATATCAGGGTTCATTCTCAGATGTGCTAACCCAAATGCATGACATTGGGGACTGGGCCCCGATCCAACAACATGCCTATCGAGTGAACCCTGAAAAGAGAGAGAGAAGTAAGGTGGAAAGTTACTACGGATATTGCAGGAGTTGGTTGCTGATTGTCTCAAGGTTGGGCAGTCAACAAGTTTTGCGTTTAGCCATTGCATTGCCATGTATCACAATTTATTTTGACTGCACGTTTTTCCGTATTGGAGACGAGTTTTTTGGGGCTCGTTCCAAGGGGATGAGAGTTCTAGAAGCTAGTTAGTTTTAGGATTCTATTGAAAGAAAAAGGATTTAAAAAATAATACGATTGTATATTATTATTTAGAAATACGTGTTTTTTCTTGATTTTAATTGTTGACAGCCAGTAGACACTATGTTTATATTGTAGAAGCATTGTAGTTGATTATGTGAAATGAAAGTTGTTTTCTGTTGGTGGTGAGCAAACATGTCCAACAAAAACATAATATATATTTGTTACATTTATGTTTTGAGGACTTTAGCTCATTAGCATGTCTAGCTCGTTAGCACGTAGGACGCACTGATTGGTGTCACCTCGTTAGTCAAATCAAATCAAGTTTATTTTATATAGCCCTTCGTACATCAGCTAATATCTCGAAGTGCTGTACAGAAACCCAGCCTAAAACCCCAAACGGCAAGCAATGCAGGTGTAGAACGCAGTGGCTAGGAAAAACTCCCTTGGCTAGGAAAAACTCCCTAGAAAGGCCAAAACCTAGGAAGAAACCTAGAGAGGAACCAGGCTATGAGGGGTGGCCAGTCCTCTTCTGGCTGTGCCGGGTGGAGATTATAACAGAACATGGCCAAGATGTTCAAATGTTCATAAATGACCAGCATGGTCAAATAATAATCAGGAGTAAATGTCAGTTGGCTTTTCATAGCCGATCATTAAGAGTATCTCTACCGCTCCTGCGGTCTCTAGAGAGTTGAAAACAGCAGGTCTGGGACAGGTAGCATGTCCGGTGGACAGGTCAGGGTTCCATAGCCGCAGGCAGAACAGAACAATCAGTATGTGTTACACCTGTGCTGGCTTGTCCATCTCGTTAGTGGGAAGGTGTTTCACCTGAGCTGGTCCAGGTTCTATTTAAGAGTGTCTGGCCCAGTGTTCCAGTTGTCTTGATAGATGTGGAGAGTCAAAACCTTTAGTTGCTCCACCTTTTTGGTTTGCTTCCTGTCTGTAAGTTAGTTGTGAGTTTTTCTTTTGTTTGCCTCTTCTTGTGTTTCTAGCTCCAACAGTGCAGTAATATCTAACTAAATGCTTCTGTTTCTAGCTCCAACAATACAGTAATATCTAACTAAATGCTTGTGTTTCTAGCTCCAACAGTGCAGTAATATCTACCAATGTCACAACAAATACCTAATACACACAAATCTAAGTAATGGAATAAGAATAAATCAAATCAAATGTATTTATATAGCCCTTCTTACATCAGCTGATATCTCAAAGTCCTGTATAGAAACCCAGACTAAAACCCCAAACAGCAAGCAATGCAGGTGTAGAAGCACGGTGGCTTGGAAAAACTTCCTAGAAAGGCCAAAACCTAGGAAGAAACCTTGAGAGGAACCAGGCTATGAGGGGTGGCCAGTCCTCTTCTGGCTGTGCCGGGTGGAGATTATAACAGAACATGACCAAGATGTTCATAAATGACCAGCATGGTCAAATAATAATAATCACAGTAGTTGTCGAGGGTGCAACAGGTCAGCACCTCAGGAGTGAGTGTTCCACTCGGGTCTATAGTGACGCCTCTAACACTGTGATCTAGTACCTTAGACTGCTGCACCACTCGGGTCTATAGTGACGCCTCTAACACTGCGATGCAGTACCTTAGACTGCTGCACCACTCAGGTCTATAGTGATGCCTCTAACACTGTGATCTAGTACCTTAGACTGCTGCACCACTCGGGTCTATAGTGACACCTCTAACACTGTGATCTAGTACCTTAGACCGATGCACCACTCGGGTCTATAGTGACACCTCTAACACTGTGTTCTAGTACCTTAGACTGCTGCACCACTCAGGCATAACTTTTTTTTAACCAATTCTGATGGTTGTTAAAAGTGGAATTATGACATTATTGCCGTTATATCAACACACTCAACACTCACAACACCCCCAACTATAATTATCTTTGGCACCGTAGACATCTAGTGACCACTTGATTCCACGTGACCAAACATTTCTGAGGCTGAGTCTCAAATAGTCGCCTGTTCCTTTTAATAGCCGGGCAATAGCACACATAGCAAATACATTTTGGGTCTAAATTAAAGGAGCTACAATTATAATTTAATTACATGTTTTAAATAAAATGTCCATAATATCTGCATTAATAGTGGAATGATCGTGTTTCACAATATTCATAAACATACAAATATATTCTCGATCGTCTATTGTGTTATTGACTAAACGTTTGTTTATGTGTAACTGTGTTGTTAACTGTGTCACACTGCTTTGCTTTATCTTGGCCAGGTCGCAGTTGTAAATGAGAACTTGTTCTCAACTGGCCGACCTGGTTAAATAAAGGAGAAATAAATAACACATAATAATACATAAAAATGTAGGAGCAGTATAGACCTAGTCTGTTCATTATATACATCTACATGATGTATTGTTACACCATGTAGGAGCAGTATAGACCTAGTCTGTTCATTATATACATCTACATGATGTATTGTTACACCACGTAGGAGCAGTATAGACCTAGTCTGTTCATTATATACATCTACATGATGTATTGTTACACCATGTAGGAGCAGTATAGACCTAGTCTGTTCATTATATACATCTACATGATGTATTGTTACACCACGTAGGAGCAGTATAGACCTAGTCTGTTCATTATATACATCTACATGATGTATTGTTACACCATGTAGGAGCAGTATAGACCTAGTCTGTTCATTATATACATCTACATGATGTATTGTTACACCATGTAGGAGCAGTATAGACCTAGTCTGTTCATTATATACATCTACATGATGTATTGTTACACCATGTAGGAGCAGTATAGACCTAGTCTGTTCATTATATACATCTACATGATGTATTGTTACACCATGTAGGAGCAGTATAGACCTAGTCTGTTCATTATATACATCTACATGATGTATTGTTACACCATGTAGGAGCAGTACAGACCTAGTCTGTTCATTATATACATCTACATGATGTATTGTTACACCATGTAGGAGCAGTATAGACCTAGTCTGTTCATTATATACATCTACATGATGTATTGTTACACCATGTAGGAGCAGTATAGACCTAGTCTGTTCATTATATACATCTACATGATGTATTGTTACACCATGTAGGAGCAGTATAGACCTAGTCTGTTCATTATATACATCTACATGATGTATTGTTACACCATGTAGGAGCAGTATAGACCTAGTCTGTTCATTATATACATCTACATGATGTATTGTTACACCATGTAGGAGCAGTATAGACCTAGTCTGTTCATTATATACATCTACATGATGTATTGTTATACCATGTAGGAGCAGTACAGACCTAGTCTGTTCATTATATACATCTACATGATGTATTGTTACACCATGTAGGAGCAGTATAGACCTAGTCTGTTCATTATATACATCTACATGATGTATTGTTACACCATGTAGGAGCAGTATGGACCTAGTCTGTTCATTATATACATCTACATGATGTATTGTTATACCATGTAGGAGCAGTACAGACCTAGTCTGTTCATTATATACATCTACATGATGTATTGTTACACCATGTAGGAGCAGTATAGACCTAGTCTGTTCATTATATACATCTACATGATGTATTGTTACACCATGTAGGAGCAGTACAGACCTAGTCTGTTCATTATATACATCTACATGATGTATTGTTACACCATGTAGGAGCAGTATAGACCTAGTCTGTTCATTATATACATCTACATGATGTATTGTTACACCATGTAGGAGCAGTACAGACCTAGTCTGTTCATTATATACATCTACATGATGTATTGTTACACCATGTAGGAGCAGTATAGACCTAGTCTGTTCATTATATACATCTACATGATGTATTGTTACACCATGTAGGAGCAGTACAGACCTAGTCTGTTCATTATATACATCTACATGATGTATTGTTACACCATGTAGCAGCAGTATAGACCTAGTCTGTTCATTATATACATCTACATGATGTATTGTTACACCATGTAGGAGCAGTATAGACCTAGTCTGTTCATTATATACATCTACATGATGTATTGTTACACCATGTAGGAGCAGTACAGACCTAGTCTGTTCATTATATACATCTATATGATGTATTGTTACACCATGTAGGAGCAGTATAGACCTAGTCTGTTCATTATATACATCTACATGATGTATTGTTACACCGTGTAGGAGCAGTATAGACCTAGTCTGTTCATTATATACATCTACATGATGTATTGTTACACCATGTAGGAGCAGTATAGACCTAGTCTGTTCATTATATACATCTATATGATGTATTGTTACACCATGTAGGAGCAGTATAGACCTAGTCTGTTCATTATATACATCTACATGATGTATTGTTACACCATGTAGGAGCAGTATAGACCAAGTCTGTTCATTATATACATCTACATGATGTATTGTTACACCATGTAGGAGCAGTATAGACCAAGTCTGTTCATTATATACATCTACATGATGTATTGTTACACCATGTAGGAGCAGTATAGACCTAGTCTGTTCATTATATAAATCTACATGATGTATTGTTACACCATGTAGGAGCAGTATGGACCTAGTCTGTTCATTATATACATCTACATGATGTATTGTTACACCATGTAGGAGCAGTATAGACCAAGTCTGTTCATTATATACATCTACATGATGTATTGTTACACCATGTAGGAGCAGTATAGACCTAGTCTGTTCATTATATAAATCTACATGATGTATTGTTACACCATGTAGGAGCAGTATAGACCTAGTCTGTTCATTATATACATCTATATGATGTATTGTTACACCATGTAGGAGCAGTATAGACCTAGTCTGTTCATTATATACATCTACATGATGTATTGTTACACCATGTAGGAGCAGTATAGACCTAGTCTGTTCATTATATACATCTACATGATGTATTGTTACACCATGTAGGAGCAGTATAGACCTAGTCTGTTCATTATATACATCTATATGATGTATTGTTACACCATGTAGGAGCAGTATAGACCAAGTCTGTTCATTATATACATCTATATGATGTATTGTTACACCATGTAGGAGCAGTATGGACCTACAGTAGCTTGCTAATTATTTAGATTTAGTTTGACTTAATGAGACTGCCTTAAATGTGCTGTAATAAACATGTTTTATTCGCACTAATCAATCAACACATTCCTGTCTTTGTATGTCTCAATATAATAGTATTATTTTATGAAATACATTTAAAATAATCTTTGTCTGAAAATAAAATATGATCCTCAACTGCGTTTCCCCTCCAGTCAGCAGACGGCGATGTGCGTCTTTCAGGCGACGCTGCCGGCGTGGCTTATAATCTAGTGGACGGTTCTTCATTAACAGCTCGTCAACCACCCCGGTAGCTAGCTAGCCAACATAGCCGAAAGATTCAAGCTATTTATACGCTTTCGGTGTATATTAGCTACTGTGTTTTAGACACACTTCTGTCGTATCTACTTGTTAACCTATTTAATTGAATATTACGTTATTTTGTATTAGTCAGCTATAGTAGCTGGCTGGTTAAATTAGCACTAGCCTAGTCGCTAATGATAGCTAGCTAGCTAACATCCCCGAACATGAGGTCACTAAACTTCTCCCCTCCTGTTGAAGAAGAGGTCTGCTGGACGGAGAAAGAAGCTCTGTGGCTGAACATTGTCGTGAAAGAGGAGGAGGAAGAAGAGGATGTCACAGTAAAACAAGAAGTAGAAGGTGAGGCTGTTACAGTGAAAGAAGAAGAGAAAGACGTTTCAGTGAAAGAAGAGGAAGACTCGTTCAGAGTGAAAGAAGAGGAAGAGGAGGATGCAGTTTTTGGAGTGAAGAAGGAAGGAGAGATTACTGTCACATTGGAAGATGAAGAGGTGGAGATAGGAGATCTGATTAACACCAGTAAGTACTGCCTTAAATGTGTTTTTAACTTTGAATATTCAGAGTTGGCTCGTCAATACCTCTTCAACGGAGGGCCCAGGATGATGACTGATATGTCTAGAATCAGACGACGTAGAGAGCAAGCTACCCCTTGTTTTCTCCGTTCCGTTTCCAAAAGTGACTTAACATATATATTTGAGAAGGGTCTATCTGCTGACTGCAGACTGGGGGGCACCGCATGTAGTGATGTTTTACGACACACCGTGCCCCCCAATAGTGCCATGTGAGAGTTGGGTTGGCTACAACAAAGATTATGGATATACTGACAAGATGTCTCTCCGCCCTAACAAGGGGAGTCGATGTCCACAAAGCGGCACTGTGGGTTGTCTATCTCCCGCCTATCCTTTCTTTGGATTGGTGGATTAATCTTATTATTGTAATCTATTGTTTATGTTCTATGAGGGTTGTTGTCGTCAACCGCCTGTATTCAATGGAGAGAGATGCTAAGCTACTAGCATGAATATGCACCGCCTGTATTCAATTGAGAGAGATGCTAAGCTACTAGCATGAATATGCATAGCGATCTGGAGACAACTCCTATAGTGTTTTTATCAAAGTTGTCGGTATGTCACGTGTCCACATAACAACTTAATCATTACGAAACTTCTGTTAGATCAAGTAAACCTCACGTAGCAAATAAGCCATTCATTTTGTTGTTGACCAAATTCGACACTTTCCACATTGGGTTGATAATTGTTTCCACTTGGATACAACCTACTGTAGCCTACTGGCATGACCTAGAGAGATACAACCTACTGTAGCCTACTGGCATGACCTAGAGAGATACAACCTACTGTAGTCTACTGGCATGACCTAGAGAGATACAACCTACTGTAACCTACTGGCATGACCTAGAGAGTTACAACCTACTGTATCCTACTGGCTTTGATCTAGAGAGATACAACCTACTGTAGCCTACTGGTATGACCTAGAGAGATACAACCTACTGTAACCTAATGGCATGACCTAGAGAGTTACAACCTACTGTAGCTTACTGGCATGACCTAGAGAGATACAACCTACTGTAGCCTACTGGCATGACCTAGAGAGATACAACATACTGTAGGTATTGGCCAAAATGTAATATCGGTGCATCCCTTTATTCTAAAATGTATCACAATACCCCATAATGACAAAGCAAAAACAGGTTTAGGTTTTTTTCAAATGTATTGAAACTATTCCCCAGGATAACTAGTCTCAGAGTAATGTAAGATCTCAGGATAACTACTCTCAGAGTAATGTAAGATCCCAGGATAACTAGTCTCAGAGTAATGTAAGATCCCAGGATAACTAGTCTCAGAGTAATGTAAGATCCCAGCATAACTAGTCTCAGAGTAATGTAAGATCCCAGGATAACTAGTCTCAGAGTAATGTTAGATCCCAGGATAACTAGTCTCAGAGTAATGTAAGATCCCAGCATAACTAGTCTCAGAGTAATGTAAGATCCCAGCATAACTAGTCTCAGAGTAATGTAAGATCCCAGGATAACTAGTCTCAGAGTAATGTAAGATGCTTGGAAAAAGAAGCTGAAAAGAAGAACAGAACGGCACCATTAGAACTAAAATGTGTCGCCTGGATGTCAGACCCCCATCCCTCCAAACTGTAAATAAATAATAAAATGTGTATCCTGGATGTCAGAACCCCAACCCTCCAAACTGTAAATAAATAATAAAATGTGTATCCTGGATGTCAGACCCCCAACCCTCCAAACTGTAAATAAATATTAAAATGTGTATCCTGGATGTCAGACCCCCAACCCTCCAAACTAAATAAATAATAAAATGTGTATCCTGGATGTCAGACCCCCAACCCTCCAAACTAAATAAATAATAAAATGTGTATCCTGGATGTCAGACCCCCAACCCTCCAAACTAAATAAATAATAAAATGTGTCCCTGGATGTCAGACCTCCAAACTGTAAATAAATAATAAAATGTGTATCCTGGATGTCAGACCCCCAACCCTCCAAACTGTAAATAAATAATAAAATATGTCTCCTGGATGTCAGACCCCCAACCCTCCAAACTGTAAATAAATAATAAAATGTGTCTCCTTGGCAACATTAGAACCTCGGTACGTTTACTGTGTACTGGGTCGAGACAAAGGAATGATGTAAACAAATAATCCAAAATATTTTTGTCAATGAGACAGTATGTAAACAAAGGAATGACCGAACCCCATTTGGTGACTGAATGCTTGTAAGAAACTAGATGATCAAAACATTAGATCACATCAAATAAGCCTGAGTGGTTTCACCTCCTCCCAGACTATACTGGATACTACAGTTATAACTATGCATAGCTATACAGGATACTACAGTTATACAGGATACTACAGTTATACAGGATACTACAGTTATAACTATACACAGTTATACAGGATACTACAGTTATACAGGATACTACAGTTATAACTATACATAGTTATACAGGATACTACAGTTATACAGGATACTACAGTTATACAGGATAATACAGTTATACAGGGTACTACAGTTATACAGGATACTACAGTTATAACTATACATAGTTATACAGGATACTACAGTTATACATGATACTACAGTTATACAGGATACTACAGTTATACATGATTCTACAGTTATACAGGATACTACAGTTATACAGGATACTACAGTTATACAGGATACTACAGTTATAACTATACACAGTTATACAGGATACTACAGTTATAACTATACATAGTTATTCCAAAGGTGGGCTACTTACTATCCACTGTTTGCAAGCCACCGTTGCTGATCTATTTTATTTATTTATTTCACCTTTATTTAACCAGGTAGGCAAGTTGAGAACAAGTTCTCATTTACAACTGCGACCTGGCCAAGATAAAGCAAAGTAGTTCGACACATACAAAAACACAGAGTTACACATGGAGTGTAACAAACATGCAGTCAATAATACAGTAGAAAAATAAGTCTATATACAATGTGAGAAAGTGAGGTGAGATAAGGGAGGTAAAGGCAAAAAAAGGCCATGGTGGTGAAGTAAATACAATATAGCAAGTAAAACACTGGAATGGTAGATTTGCAGTGGAAGAATGTGCAAAGTAGAAATAGAAATAATGGGGTGCAAAGGAGCAAAATAAATAAATACAGTAGGGGAAGAGGTAGTTGTTTGGGCTAAATTATAGATGGGCTATGTACAGGTGCAGTAATCTGTGAGCTGCTCTGACAGCTGGTGCTTAAAGCTAGTGAGGGAGATAAGTGTTTCCAGTTTCAGAGATTTTTGTAGTTCGTTCCAGTCATTGGCAGCAGAGAACTGGAAGGAGAGGCGGCCAAAGGAGGAATTGGTTTTGGGGGTGACCAGAGAGATATACCTGCTGGAGCGCGTGCTACAGGTGGGTGTGTCAAATCAGAGGGCCTGTTGTCCGGACCTCCGGGATTCTTTATGGGGGTGCCATAGGGTTCAATCCTCGGGCCGACTCTCTTCTCTGTATACATCAATGATGTTGCTCTTGCTGCTGGTGATTCTCTGATACACATCAACGCAGACGACACCATTCTGTATACTTCTGGCCCCTCTTTGGACACTGTTAATTAACCTCCAGACGAGCTTCAATGCCATACAACTCTCCTTCCGTGGCCTCCAACTGCTCTTAAAAGCAAGTAAAACTAAATGCATGCTATTCAACCGATCACTGCCCGCACCTGCTCGCCCGTCCAGCATCACTACTCTGGACGGCTCTGACTTAGAATACGTGGACAACTACAAATGCCTAGGTGTCTGGTTAAACTGTAAATTCTCCATACAGACTCACATTAAGCATCTCCCATCCAAAATTAAATCTAGAATCGGCTTCCTATTTCGCAACAAAGCGTCCTTCACTCATGCTGCCAAACATACCCTCGTAAAACTGACTATCCTACCGATCCTTTACTTCAGTGATGTAATTTTCAAAATAGCCTCCAACACTCTACTCAGCAAACTGGATGTAGTCTATCACAGTGACATCCGTTTTGTCACCAAAGCCCCATATACCACCCACCACTGCGACCTGTATGCTCTCGTTGGCTGGCCCTCGCTACATATTCGTAGCCAAACCACCTGGCTCCAGGTCATCTATAAGTCTTTGCTAGGCCGCCTTCACTCAGCTCACTGGTCACCATAGCAACACCCACCCGTAGCACGCGCTCCAGGAGGTATATCTCACTGGTCACCATAGCAACACCCACCCATAGCACGTGCTGCAGGAGGTATATCTCACTGGTCATCCCCAAAGCCAACACCTCTTTTGGCCGCCTTTCCTTCCAGTTCTCTGCTGCCAGTGACTGGAACGAATTGCAAAAATCGCTGAAGTTGGAGACTTATATCTCCCTCACTAGCTTTAAGAATCAACTATCTGAGCAGCTTACCGATCGCTGCAGCTGTACACAGCCCATCTGTAAGTAGCCCATCTGACTTCCTACCTCATCCCCGTGTTTTTTTTCTTCTTTTTTTGCTCACACCAGTATTTCTACTTGCACATCATCATCTGCACATCTATCACTCCAGTGTTAATTTGCTAAATTGTAATTACTTTGCTACTATGGCCTATTTTTTGCCTTACCTCCGTACTCCATTTGCACACACTATATATCGATTTTTCTATTGTGTTATTGACTGTACGTTTGTTTATCCCACGTGTAACTCTGTGTTGTTTTTGTTGCACTGCTTTGCTTTATCTTGGCCAGGTCGCAGTTGTAAATGAGAACTTGTTCTCAACTAGCCTACCTGGTTAAATAAAGGTGACATAAAATAATAATAATAATAAATATCATAACTTTATTGACAACACCCAAATGGATACTGTCATTAACGCGGTTCTTCAATAATTACACATCATTCTTAATACTGTAGCTGTTTAGTTAGTCACATGTTCAACTATCATCAGCTGATCCAGGAAATCATTTTCTGAATGACAGTCACATGACAAACATCACAACATGCAACAACAACCAAAGTGCTTCTTCATTCATTACTCTGGTAAAGACAGTTATGTCGTGCTCCATGTTGGATCCAACATCCCGAACAAATTGATGTTTATAATGTTATTGTCTGCTTGATTTACTGTAGGGTCTCGTTAGTCTGTTTGCACACAGAGATACTTAGCTCATAATGTGTAGAGAACTGTTCCTTGATGGATAGACTATTGAACAACACACAGAGCTATTTTCCTTTTATTTGTTGTTAGGTGAAGTTATGGGTCCTACAGTAGGTCTATGTTGTTGTTAGGTAAAGTTATGGGTCCTACAGTAGGTCTATGTTGTTAGCTGAAGTTATGGGTCCTAGGGTACACTATGTCATGCAACAACAACCAAATTGCTTCTTTGTTCATTACAGGTTTATTTGTTGTTAGGTGAAGTTATGGGCCAATTTGGCAAACAGTGTACAAACCCTCATTGTCAGGCTGATGGAAAAGCCAAAGAGCATTTTACTGGTTGAAGTGTTTTTTAAATACAGAGCGGTTGATTTGCGATGATGACACAAACATTATATTAAGCAGGACATTCATACGAGCATTACAATTATAATCCAAAGTAGTGTTAAATGCACTCATAAGCAACCTGGAAATGGAGTTTACTCCCCTGAGTTTTCCCCTTTTCACATTCAGAATAGTTTGTGAAAAACTAAAATCTTTGCTCACCATTTTTGCTCCTGGCAGATATACTACGTCCATAACTAGTGGTTTCCTCATTACCAGATATACTACATCCATAACTAGTGGTTTCCTCATTAGCAGATATACTACATCCATAACTAGTGGTTTCCTAATTAGCAGATATACTACATCCATAACTATCGGTTTCCTCATTAGCAAGGAGGAGTTTCTACAATCAAATTGTATGTGCTTTGCCCTCGTGCCGCAATTTTATTAAACACAGAAAGGGGCCTATATTGGAGACCAAAAGTCGTCTGGCACACTGCTTAGAGTTTCAACAACATGAATAACTTATTTCTAGTCTACAATCTTAGATGTTACTACTAATGTGAAAGCAAGACAATCTATGACTATTTTTGCTCATTTTAAGACAATTGTCAAATAATTGTAACATTCATTACAGACATCAATTGTTATACAACATCATGGCTACGCTGTTGGCATCACCTTTTACAGTGGATTACCGCTGTTGTGGGCCTTCAATCATCTGTCTGACTTTGTTGTTCACACAGGAGAGAAACGGGACTATCGTGGATCCTCTGGGGAGCCTCAACAACCTCATGATGCTGAAGAGGCAGAGAAGAGTTTCTCCAGATCAGAACACCTCAATAAACACCTGCAGAGATCCACAGGGAAGAGAACTCACTGCTGCTCTGACTGTGGGAAGAGATTCACCTCATCAGGCATTAAAATTCATCAGAGAACACACACAGGAGAGAACCCTTATAGCTGTGGTCAATGTGGGAAGAGTTTTACTACACCTGGCCAGCTGACGTTACACCAGAGAACACACACAGGAGAGAAATCTTATAGCTGTGGTCAATGTGGGAAGAGTTTTTGTAGAACTGGCCAGCTGACATTACACCAGAGAACACACACAGGAGAGAAACCTTACAGCTGTAATCAATGTGGGAAGAGATGTACTACATCTGGCCAGCTGATGTCACACCAGAGAACACACACAGGAGAGAAACCTTATAGCTGTGGTCAATGTGGGAAGAGTTTTGGTAGAACTGGCCAGCTGACATTACACCAGAGAACACACACAGGAGAGAAACCTTATAGCTGTGGTCAATGTGGGAAGAGTTTTCCTGCATCTAGAACTTTGACTAGACACCAGAGAATACACACAGGAGAGAAACCTTATAGCTGTGGTCAATGTGGGAAGAGTTTTGGTCGATCTGGCCAGCTGACATCACACCAGAGAATACACACAGGAGAGAAACCTTATGGCTGTGATCAATGTGGGAAGAGTTTTGGTCGATCTGGCCATCTGGTATCACACCAGAGAACACACACAGGAGAGAAATCTTATAGCTGTGGTCAATGTGACATGAGATACTCTGATAAAAGATCTCTGATCAAACATCAGAAACTACATACATGAAGGAGTTGTTTCGTGATATCAATGAATTAATTAATGTCACAATGTAGAATGTTTTAACATTGTATTAGGAGTATTTTAATAATGTCACAATGTAGAATGTTTTAACATTGTAGTTGGAGTATTTTAATGATGTCACAATGTAGAATGTTTGAGTATTTTAAGGAGTTTCACAATGTAGAACCCTAATTCAATTAATTTCAGCGTGATATGGATATTAGCCTTGGGAAAAGTCCAGGCTCTGAATTGAAAGAGTACTATTTAAGTGATTTAACAAAAAGTGACTAACACAACAAGAGCTGTGTTACACTTACCGTGTTGGTGACCCACTTGAATCAAAATGCAACACTTCAAAATGTAACTTGCTGTTTTCTACAAGTTGTCCTCTAACCAGGGATGTACACATTATTCCCAGATTCCGTGTGGTTTTTGAGCTGTTATTTTTAACAGGACGTGCAACCTCATCTCCCTCCTCCCGGCACAGTTGATTTTAACATTATATCGATGAGTGATGACAAATAAGTGTTGCGTTCCTTTGTTTAGCGACCCCTAAATTGAAATACATCACTCCCAAAAGTAGCTGACTGTCTTCTGCAGGTTGTCCTCTAACCAGTGAGGTAAAATATATCTCCCATTTCCATGTGTTTTTTTTAGTTGTGTTAGTTTCAACAGCAGGTACAACCTGATTTCCCCCCTAATTGATATCAGTGATTTATTGCTACTTGTCAAAACAACAGTGTTTCTGGTGCTTGTGCAGTTTATAAGGAGCTTGTTTAAATAAATACAAGTAATATGATTATTGTGGCAGATGTTTGTGTATATAGCACATTTTACGTTTAGGTTTTCAATTTATCACAAACTGTTTCTGCTTTTGGACTATTGATTTGGACACGTTTAAACTGTGACATTGGGGATATCCCACCTAGCAAACTGTGACATTGGGGATATCCCACCTAGCAAAATGTCACTGAAAATAAGACTATGACCGACGTACAATATAAGTTTGGTTTTAGTTGAAAGTGTAAAAGAAAACTATTTAATTTCAACGTACTCGCAGCTTATACACATGGACGCAGTATAATAAATCGGTCTATAATCAATTTTATTAACAATCATAATAAATTGAGTCATAAATATAAAATATATTTGTTGTCCTAAGGGGAAGGTGTTACAGTCTGGTTTTTCCATTTATGTTTTGAGGTTGGACTTTAGCGTGTATAGCTCGTTAGCACGTAGGGCGCACTGATTGGTGTCACCTCGTTAGTCAGTAGGTGTTACACCTGTGCTGGCTTGTCCATCTCGTTAGTGGGAAGGTGTTTCACCTGAGCTGGTTCAGGTTCTATTTAAGAGCGTCTGGCCCAGTGCTCCAGTTGTCTTGATAGATGTGGAGAGTCAACACCTTTAGTTGCGCCACCTTTTTTGGTTTGCTTCCTGTCTTTAAGTTTGGTGTGGGTTTTTCTTTTGTTTGCCTCTTTTTGGGCAGATTTAGTGGGTCTCATGGTGGGTGTCTTTTAGGTCCCAGTTGTTGTTACTTGTCAATTTTCAGTGGACACCCCCATGGTGTCTTTCAGAACCAATCCTAAAAAACGAGCTTATATTTTGGGTTGGGTTGGATATAGCGTCATATTGTTTATATTTTAATCAATGGCATTTCCTTGCAATGTTCATTAGTCTTTCAGTTGTTATTCTTCTGTTTTTTATCCTCTTATGTTTGTTGTGTACTAAATATTTCATTTTTTTTCTTAGTTTTTTCCTGTGAAGCCATTGTGTTGCATCCATGTCTGACATGTGCTGTATAAATAAAGCTTGATTTGAAAATATCAACAGACTCTTGGTCCATCTTAGTATGAAAAACAGAATCACTTTTCCAGCCTGCTGAAGGCTTGGTGGAGTGGTAAACACCACCCCCGGCTCTACCAGGGGCTTGAGGTGGTCTCCCACAGCTCTGCTGGTGAAGTGGTAAACACCACCCCCGGCTCTACCAGGGGCTTGAGGTGGTCTCCCACAGCTCTGCTTATGTCATGTTCTGTGGCCTTGCTGTTCCATTTCTTGACTGCCCCTGCAACACAGAAAGAAACACATTTAGTCATATTATATAAAACTCTCAAAGTAATGGATATGGAGCATCTATGGCCTCAGTTACACCTGGCACCTAAATGTGACTTCTGTCATCTGATCACTCCAAGCTGCATTAGGTTCAGATCTACCAGGATGGGCCTTGACATAGTCTGGATGCAGTCAGGCCACTGAATATGCATCAGCAATATAAAGAGATGGGGTGAATTAGTGGGGAAAAGTACATTCTACATAAATTACCTTCATAATATCAAAGAACAAATGTGTGTGTCTGAGGGGAAATTAACTTTCATACAGCCAAAAGGGGTGAGAAATTACACCAATATCAGTGGACAATTTGCACTAATGTAAATAAACATAGATGATGGAACATATTCCCTTTTGCTGACGTGATGAACCACTAAGGGGACATAAATATTTACCATCTAAACCATGTGTGACCTCTCACCTCTCTGGCTGTAGAAGTGTTCTTCCTAACCAGTCCCTCAACAGCTCTCTGACTGAGCTCCACCCTCACTGGGTCTTCAGAGGAGAGGAAGGCTGAGGAGGGATGGAAGGATGAATGGATCAGTCAGTCAATAAAGTGTAGAGTTGCTGTCTGACAAAATAACTATTTTAGTAGTTCATTAAAGTAAATAAGGAATTATGACTGCTGAATACCAACTATCAATCACTTAGATCATGTATTTTCAGGTAGAGATACATCCTTGGGACGTCCCGAGCTCATTGAAGTTGACATTTAAAATGGTTAAAGTTAGGGTTTAGGGTAGGGATGTCCCAAGGATCCCAGGTAGCATTGACCATTGTGCCTTCTTCTGTCTCTTTTATATAGCAGGTGATGGGTTCTGACTTCTGTACTTTTAAATATTAAATATCCTTATTATGTGAAATTGAATGAAACAATAATGTATGTTGATGCTAATATGATGTACAATATTCCATGATGTTTCTATATGATAACAATAGAGTAATATATTTAATATGATGTACAATATTCCATGATGTTTCTATATGATAACAATAGAGTAATATATTTAATATGATGTACAATATTCCATGATACCGTAATATATTTAATATAATGTACAATATTCCATAATGTTTCTATATGATAACAATAGAGTAATATATTTAATTTGCCATATACTATTTTTTAACAGTTTCACTAATTAACTTATTCATTATGATTCAACGTCAGTTCACCGTCTCACCTCATACTGTATTGGAGCAGTAGCAGCTGACTGCCCAGTTCACCGTCTCACCTCGTACTGTATTGGAGCAGCAGCAGCTGACTGCCCGGTTCAACATCAGTTCACCGTCTCACCTCATACTGTATTGGAGCAGCAGCAGCTGACTGCCCAGTTCAACGTCAGTTCACCGTCTCACCTCATACTGTATTGGAGCAGCAGCAGCTGACTGCCCAGTTCACCGTCTCACCTCATACTGTATTGGAGCAGCAGCAGCTGACTGCCCAGTTCAACGTCAGTTCACCGTCTCACCTCATACTGTATTGGAGCAGCAGCAGCTGACTGCCCGGTTCAACGTCAGTTCACCGTCTCTCCTCATACTATATTGGAGCAGCAGCTGACTGCCCAGTTCAACATCAGTTCACCGTCTCACCTCATACTGTATTGGAGCAGCAGCAGCTGACTGCCCGGTTCAACGTCAGTTCACCGTCTCACCTCATACTGTATTGGAGCAGCAGCAGCTGACTGCCCGGTTCAACGTCAGTTCACCGTTTCACCTCATACTGTATTGGAGCAGCAACAGCTGACTGCCGGTTCAACATCAGTTCACCGTCTCACCTCATACTGTATTGGAGCAGCAGCAGCTGACTTGATCGTTGATGCTAATCATCATGTTTGAATCTGAGAGTAAATAGAGCCGACTACAACTCTAAAAATGAAGGGTTCAACTGGAGTTGTTCTCAGATCCCCTAAGAACCGTAGGGTTCTTGGTCAATGAAAAACAGCCCCAAAAGGTTCTTCAAAGAACTTGTTAGAAGGTGGGTTCATCGAGGAACCTCCGTTGTTGCTGGACTTCTTCCGGGAACTTCGCAATTACAACTGAAAACGATGGTGGCAAGTTTGGATGCGACAACAAGTTAAAAAGGTTAAGTTATGTTGATGTTTGGCTCTGAATATGTCTCGAAATCATTTATATAATAATATAACATACTAATAATGAATAACGAAGACAATGATGGTTTTCTGTGAATATCTTCCATAACGTTACTATAGCTAATTACCGTAAATATTAGAAAGCCGGGTTTGACCGTCGGCGTTGTATGAGCTACAGTACAGTACCGTTATCTAGCTAGCTAACGTTATGTCCTAACTAGGCACAACTAGGTTTGGATTATTTCCCTCAACTATATTCTTTCCCATATATTGTATGTCGTTTCCATAAAGTCAACATGGCTTTACACTCATTAACGTAAGTTTCCAATCTAGACTATTTCTTACTTTTGTGATAATGAACTAGCTAACGTTAACTAACTAACTAACTAAGGACGGTGACCTGTCCAGACGAGATGTTACAACGAACTGAATCGTCAATGGAGGTCTTCCTCTTTATACAGCCTGCTACAGCATGCAATACTATTAACTCACAAGGGGCCATAACGTTACATGGACAATATTATCCCATTTTGGAAACGTTACATGTACAATACTATCCCATTTTGGAAACGTTACATGTACAATACTATCCCATTTTGGAAACGTTACATGGACAATACTATCCCATTTTAGAAACGTTACATGGACAATACCATCCCATTTAGGAAACGTTACATGGACAATATTATCCCATTTAGGAAACGTTACATGGACAATACTGTCCCATTTTGGAAACGTTACATGGACACTACTATCCCATTTAGGAAACGATACATGTACAATACGATCCCATTTTGGAAACGTTACATGTAAAATACTATCCCATTTTGGAAACGTTACATGTACGCCCCCTTGTGGAGGGAAATTAATATCTTAGATGGTAGCTGTAGATGGGATTCAAATACAATGGTATTAATACAGTGTCTAGACTACCTCTTTTGTATAAATGCCCTTCAGAATCCAAACACAGTATTGCCACGCAGCAAAATGTTGCGTATAATCTTTCAAGTCAGCCTGATAAAATATTAAACAATTTGTGTACAAAGATATCCTGAAATGTGATATTAGGCCTGTATGGCAGTACTGTTACTGTATTTTTTTTATTTATTTATTTAACCTTTATTTAACCAGGTAGGCAAATTGAGAACACGTTCTCATTTACAATTGCGACCTGGCCAAGATAAAGCAAAGCAGTTCGACACATACAACAACACATAGTTACACATGGAGTAAAACAAACATATAGTCAATGATACAGTGAAAAAAAAATAAGTCTATATACAATGTGAGCAAGTGAGGTGAGATAAGGGAGGTGAAGGCAAACAAATATATGTATAAATAAATAAAAATATAAAAAGGCCATGGTGGCGAAGTAAATACAACACAGCAAGTAAAATAAAACTAAAAACACTGGAATGGTTGGTTTGCAGTGGAAGAAAGCGCAAAGTAGAGACAGAAATAATGGGGTGCAAAGGAGCAAAATAAATAAATAAATACAGTAGGTAAAGAGGTAGTTGTTTGGGCTAAATTATAGATGGGCTATGTACAGGTGCAGTAATCTATGAGCTGCTCTGACAGCTGGTGCTTAAAGCTAGTGAGGGAGATAAGTGTTTCCAGTTTCAGAGATTTTTGTAGTTCGTTCCAGTCATTGGCAGCAGAGAACTGGAAGGAGAGGCGGCCAAAGGAAGAATTGGTTTTGGGGGTGACCAGAGAGATAAACCTGCTGGAGCGCGTGCTACAGGTAGGTGTTGCTATGGTGACCAGCGAGCTGAGATAAGGGGGGACTTTACCTAGCAGGGTCTTGTAGATGACCTGGAACCAGTGGGTTTGGCGACGAGTATGAAGCGAGGGCCAGCCAACGAGAGTGTACAGGTCGCAGTGGTGGGTAGTATATGGGGCTTTGGTGACAAAACGGATGGCACTGTGATAGACTATGGCAGTACTGTATTGGCTAGTGCTTTCTCCAATATGTTCTTCTATTTTGCATTAAATTGTATGTCGATGCCATTTATCTTTCAATATTTATTTAATATATATATATGTTTTAATGCTTGTAAGACTATTCTTTGACACATTTTCTCTTCCTTTGAAATTCTTATAGGACAGAACATGGACACAATGCAATTGGGATCAAGAAGAAGGTACAGATATGTTGTAGGACAGCTGCATTTGAAGTGTACATTTAACCTACATAGCAGTCAATACAAACTGACATCTATTAGCATACAAATGATCTTTTCAGATCTTCTCGGAAATGATTCAAGTCCATGGAATGGATATAGACAAAACGATAATTCAAGGACTATCAGAGGTAGAGAGGCGAGGCAGGGGTGAGGACATCATCCTGCTATTTTGACAGTCCCTGAAGGACAATACAGAAGAGGGATTTGCTCTTATTCCTTCCCTTTCTCTAATGTATTTTGTAATAAAATTAGCAAGTGCAGTAAGATCATTGCTTTACTTTACTAGGACTGGAGACCACAGCAGCGATCCTGCTCTTGCCCAACCTCTTCAATGAGGACCCCAGTGGCCTTTATGTCCGTGACAAGGTATGCCTATGCACCAATCATATGTTTCTTCATAAACATAGGTGTGCATGCTGATATAAAACTACAGCTGAACATTTATGTTCTTTGTTAATTGTATGTGTATTAATCTTTTCTTACTTTTGTTGACACAGATTTCACCGCTCTTCACTCCTTTACTGCACATCGGTGGAAATCCATTTCACCGCGAGAGTGAAATCCCGCTGGCCTTTGATGGGGAGAACATCCACGCCCTCGAGGACGTCCCCATGGGTCATGGGGCTCTGCTACGGCTGTATTTTCTATTTTCCCGTACATTTCCCCAAAATGTCAGAAAAACACTTATGTTGTTAAGTTACTGTGTTCTGGGGAGAAGAGAAGTTGGGGTGAAGTTACCAGGGCCGGTCATAAAGATGGCAAACTTCCTAACATAACTAAGTGGATATGATATACACACTAAAGCTGAAAAATCTGTATTTAGCATCAAGTCTACAATGTTGTTAGTTTACATATGATTCATTTTTAATGTATGTTGTTTTTATTGTACATCATTATTTTATATATTTTAAATGTCATGAAAAGCACTATACAAAGTAAATGTATTATTTATTGTGGACTGACATGTCTGCAGAAATGTTGCAAATTTGTAATGTGTTTGGTTTGGTAAGTTGTTTTGTAAATATTAATTCACATTTGTGGTGCCACTAAATAAACAATGAATTATTTCAATCAATATTGTCAATATTGTTATTATTAAAATATGTTTTTATAATGTAGGGAGGGTGGACAGGAAGTTAAAAAATGAAACCCAAAAGGTTCTTTGATGAACCATGATAAGGGGTTCTTCAATGAACTTATAGGGGTTCCCACAAAACGTTCTTTGAATAACTTTTAGGGGTTCCCCCACAGTTTCAATTTGAAGAACCCCTAAAGGATACTCCAAGAAACTTTCGTTTTTAGAGTGTATATTGATAAAAGTTACCTTGTCCGAGAGACATTTACATAGTTATATTATACACAGCCCCATTTGGGATGAATATTTTGGGGTGAAATAGCGGCCACAACAGACAGACCTGATATGGCCCATAATTCGACGTCACGTGCTGAGTGGGTATGACCAAAGTTATTCTATTTAGCTACACTTTGTAGTACATTTTTACACTATAATTAATGTTTCTGATGCCACATAGCCCGTTTTAAAAGGGAGTCGTTGGTTTTTAGTGGCAGTCGCTTTTTAGCTTTTTGTCTGAAAGTATTTTCTCAACTGCGATACCAACTCCAGTCAGCAGGTGGCGATGTGCGTCTTTCAGGTGATTCTGACACCGTGACGTATAATCTAGTGGACGGGACTCTTCTTCAACATCAACAGCTAATCAGCCACCTTGGTTCACTAACTTTATGGAAAAAGGTTTATTCAATACATCTAGCAACTCCTCTCATACTGGGAAAATACAGGAATAACCTAATAAAATAATAAACCTCCACACAGGAATACACACTCAGAGCCTCCTGACTGGGCCCTGTTTACACCTCCACACAGGAATACACACTCAGAGCCTCCTGACTGGGCCCTGTTTACACCTCCACACAGGAATACACACTCAGAGCCTCCTGACTGGGCCCTGTTAACACCTCCACACAGGAATACACACTCAGAGCCTACTGACTGGGTCCTGTTTACACCTCCAAGGTGCCCCCCTCACACTGGAATACACACTCAGAGCCTACTGACTGGGTCCTGTTTACACCTCCAAGGTGCCCCCCTCACACTGGAATACACACTCAGAGCCTCCTGACTGGGTCCTGTTTACACCTCCAAGGTGCCCCCCTCACACTGGAATACAAAAACTCCACTTGTTTCGCTCACCTTTTTCTTTAACTAGGTTTGAGATGTGGTATCCACTCGGCTCGCTGCCTCTCAGATCAAAGGTGGGTCCATCTGCTCCATTCCCAAAGTGTGGTCTCCCTGAGATCCCAAGTTTGAGGGATCCCTAACGACGCACCCTAACGACAGGACGCACCCTGACACACCCTAACGACGCACCCTGACGAACCCTAACGACGCAACCTAACGACAGGACGCACCCTGACGCACCCTAACGACGCACCATGACGCACCCTAACAACGCACCCTAACGACAGGACGCACCCTGACGCACCCTGACGCACCCTAACAACGCACCCTAACGACACAACGCACCCTAACGACGCACCCTGACGCACCCTAACGACGCAACCTGACGCACCCTAACGACGCACCCTGACGAACCCTAACGACGCACCCAGACGAACCCTAACGACGCACCCTGAAAAATCTATCCCTGGTGCACCATTTACCCAGGTCGCCAGGAGCGGTCAACAAGTCAAGATTCACATCCCCCATCGCCAAATGTGGTGGTTAATTTCAAAAGAGACAAACTTATCACACAAGTCAGAGTTATTCTTAAATCGAAATCTTTATTCACTTATTAATAAGGGAGCAGGTCAATACAACACACA
Source organism: Salvelinus alpinus (assembly GCF_045679555.1). Lineage (NCBI taxonomy): Eukaryota > Metazoa > Chordata > Actinopteri > Salmoniformes > Salmonidae > Salvelinus > Salvelinus alpinus. The sequence continues at coordinate 110,071,572 of NC_092087.1, forward strand.
CATATAAAGTGAATCAATTGAGTGATCTATGATAAATGATGGCTGGTCAACAAATCACCCCCAGATGATTCGTTGAGAGCCCCGAGACAAAAGTACAAAGGTCTTTTATAGCCAAGATACACCCCTTTCAACCTACATGACCAACAACAGATGTATAGAACGGGTCACAAGGTTAAGATTTGTATGAAAGATACTTATAATTCTCAGCAGACAGTATCTGCTGTAAAAACAGTACTCTTTGTGTAGAGACCAGGGTCTGGCCCTGGGGTCATCTCTCCCTGGTACCATATAGAACAGAAACATTACCTCATGCTCTGGAATGTGGTCTCTTTAGGTTTAATCACCCAAAATACATTGTAAATCTCCTGTCAGTGTTTTCTCCCAGAGGCCCATCCTCAGTAGAACACACAGACACAGTAGTTCTAAGAACCCTCTATTCTGTTGCATAAAACAACCATTTGATGCAATAAAAGTATTATAACATAATGTTGCAGTTTTGCTCTCAGTGTCCACTGAAAGTTGACTAGTAACAACAACTGGGACATAAGTCACCCACCATGAGACCCACTAAATCTGCCCAAGAAGAGGCAAACAAAAGAACTGGTGTTACACATACTGACTAACGAGGTGACACCAATCAGTGCCTCCTACGTGCTATAGTGCTAAAGTCCAACCTCAAAACATAAAAATGGAAAAACTAAAGCCTGTAACACCTTCCCCCTTAAGACAACAAATAAATCCTATCATTTTTGTTGGACAAGTTTGCTCACCACCAACAGAAAACAACTTCCATTTCACATTATAATCAACTACAATGCTTCACCTTCACCAATATAAACATGGTGTCTACTGGCTGTCAACAATTAAAAACAAGAAAAAACACGTATTTCTAAATAATAATATACAATCGTATTATTTTTTTCTCCTTTTTCTTTCTATAGAATCCTAAAACTCACTAGCTTCTAGAACTCTCGTCTTCCTAAAACTCACTAGCTTCTAGAACTCTCGTCCTCTTGGAACGAGCCCAAACAAAACTCATCTCCAATACAGAAAAACGTGCAGTCAAAATAAATTGTGATCCATGGCAACGCAATGGCTAAACGCAAAACACGAACATTTTGACTGCCCACCCTTGAGAAAATCAGCAACAAAGTTGTCCTTAACACGGACATGTCTGATTTCAAAAGGAAACTCCTGCACTATCCGTAGTAACTTTCCACCTCACTGCAGAGCTTCTCTCTCTTTTCAGGGTTCACTAGATAGGCATGTTGTTGGATCGGGGCCCAGTCCCCAATGTCATGCTCTAGTACATTTGGGTTGGCACATCTGAGAATGAACCCTGCTATTCTAAAAGAAGGGCAACAATGTCAATATATTTATACCCAAAAATTGTCAGTTGATTGCATAAATAATTATGATTACTAAAAGTTACATGAATTGTAAACATGATTTACCAAAACCAAATGTACACCCCTTTGTTAATATGTATTGTCAATAATTCACTTAATGGTAAGGCATGGTATAATAAAAAATGTTTAAAAAAATATTTGATTGCATAGTCTTATTTTCAACGTCTTTTCAATTACATTGTGCTAGGTGGGATAGCCTCAATGTCAAAACACAGTTTTAACGTGTCCAAATCAATAACCAATATGCAGAAACAGTTTGGGATCAATTGAAAACCTAAACATAACATGTGCTATTTACACAAACATCTGCCACAATAATCATATTTCTTGTATTTTTTTAAACAAGCTCCTTATAAACTGCACAAGCACCAGAAACGCTGTTGTTTTGACAAGTAGCAATAAATCACTGATATCAATTAGAGGGGAAATCAGGTTGTACGTGATGTTGGAATGCATTTAAATGTAGGGGTCGCTAAACAAAGGAACGCAACACTTATTTGTCATAACTAATCGATATCATGCTAAAATCATTTGTGCGACAGGAGGGAGATGAGGTTGCACGTCCTGTTAAAACTAGCAGCTCAAAAACCACACGGAATCTGGGAATAATGTGTACTTACTAAATCTCATAAATAATACTATTTCAATTCAGAGCCTGGATTTTCCCCCTGAGGCTAATATCCATATCATGTTGAAATCAATAGAACAGGGGGCAAACGTTTAGGGTTCTACATTGTGACATCATTAAAATACTCCTACTACAATGTTAAAACATTCTACATTGTGACATCATTAAAATACTCCTTCTACAACATTCTACATTGTGACATCATTAAAATACTCCTACTACAACATTCTACATTGTGACATCATTAAAATACTCCTACTACAACATTCTACATTGTGACATCATTAAAATACTCCTACTACAACATTCTACATTGTGACATCATTAAAATACTCCTACTACAATGTTAAAACATTCTACATTGTGACATAATTTCATTAATATCATGAAACAACTGCTTCATGTATTTTCTGATGATTAGTCAGAGATCTTTTATCAGATTATCTCTGGTCACAGCTATACATTGGCTCGCCTGTGTGTGATCTCTTGTGCACTGTCAGATAGCTAGATTGAACAAAACTCTTCCCACATTGATCACAGCTATAAGGTTAATCTCCTGTGTGGGTTCGCTGGTGCACTGTCAGAGAGATAGATTGAACAAAACTCTTCCCACATTGATCACAGCTATAAGGTTTCTCTCCTGTGTGTATTCTCTGGTGCACTGTCAGATGGCCAGAAGTAGTAAAACTCTTCCCACATTGACCACAGCTATAAGGTTTCTCTCCTGTGTGTGTTCTCTGGTGTAAAGTCAGATGGCCAGAAGTAGTAAAACTCTTCCCACATTGATCACAGCTATAAGGTTTCTCTCCTGTGTGTGTTCTCTGGTGCACTGTCAGATGGCCAGATAGACAAAAACTCTTCCCACATTGATCACAGCTATAAGGTTTCTCTCCTGTGTGTATTCTCTGGTGCACTGTCAGAGAGCCAGAAGTAGTAAAACTCTTCCCACATTGATCACAGCTATAAGGTTTCTCTCCTGTGTGTGTTCTCTGGTGCACTGTCAGATGGCCAGATAGACAAAAACTCTTCCCACATTGATCACAGCTATAAGGTTTCTCTCCTGTGTGTGTTCTCTGGTGTAAAGTCAGAGAGCCAGATGTAGTAAAACTCTTCCCACATTGATCACAGCTATAAGGTTTCTCTCCTGTGTGTGTTCTCTGGTGTTTAGTCAGACTGCTAGATTTAGTAAACCTCTTCCCACATTGATCACAGCTATAAGGTTTCTCTCCTGTGTGTGTTCTCTGGTGCACTGTCAGAGAGCCAGAAGTAGTAAAACTCTTCCCACATTGATCACAGCTATAAGGTTTCTCTCCTGTGTGTGTTCTCTGATGTAAAGTCAGAGAGCCAGAAGTTGAAAAACTCTTCCCACATTGATAACAGCTATAAGGTTTCTCTCCTGTGTGGATTCTCTGATGAATTTTAATGCCTGATGTGGAGGTGAATCTCTTCCCACAGTCAGAGCAGCAGTGAGATTTCTTCCCTGTGGATCTCCGCTGGTGTTTCTTGAGGTGTTCTGATCTGGAGAGACTCTTCTCTGCCTCGTCAGCATCATGAGGTTGTTGAGGCTCCCCAGAGGATCCACGATAGTCCCGTATCTCTCCTGTGTGAACAACAAAGTCAAATGGTTCAAGGCCCACAACAGTGGAAGACCACTGTAAAAGGTGATGCCAACAGCGTAGCCATGATGTTGTACAACAATTGATGTCTGTAATGAATGTTAAAATTATTTGACAATTGTCTTAAAATGAGCAAGAATAGTCATATTTTAGTAGTAACATCGATGATTGTAGACTTGAAATAAGTTATTCATGTTGTTGAAACTGTAAGCAGTGTGCCAGACGACTTTTGGTCTCCAATATAGGACTTTCTGCGTTTCCTAAAAATGCGGCACGATTCTACAATTCTACAATTTGATTGCACGAGGGTGATGCAAATGCAATTTGGTTGTAGAAACTCCTCCCTGCTAATGAGAAAACTGATAGTTATGGATGTAGTATATCTGGTAATGAGGAAACCACTAGTTATGGATGTAGTATATCTGGTAATGAGGAAACCACTAGTTATGGATGTAGTATATCTGGTAATGAAGAAACCACTAGTTATGGATGTAGTATATCTGGTAATGAGGAAACCACTAGTTATGGATGTAGTATATCTGCTAATGAGGAAACCGCTAGTTATGGATGTAGTATATCTGGTAATGAGGAAACCACTAGTTATGGATGTAGTATATCTGTCTGGAACAAAAATGGTGAACAAAGATTTTAGTTTTCCACAATGTATTCTGAATATTACAGCGCAAGATCAGGAGTGCTCCTGAAGGAACCTCACATTAAGCTCTGTGTCTATTCACTAATTCACCACCGTGGGGGAAAACTCAGGGGAGTTCTCATAGGCTGACAGCAATAATAGCCTCCATTTACATGTACTCAATTCTTGCTCGTACAATATGCATATTATTATTACTATTGGATAGAAAACACTCTAGTTTCTAAAACCGTTTGAATTATATCTGTGAGTAAAACAGAACTCATTTTGCAGCAAACTTCCTGTCAGGAAGTGAGAAATCTGAAATCGGGCACTCTGTTCCAGGGTCAGTTTATCAATTTGCATGTAATCTATGGGTCTACATGCACTGCATACGCCTTCCACTAGATGTCAGTAGGCAGTGAGAATTGGAATGGGGTGTACAGCTCTATCTGAGGCCGAACAAGACCTGTTGGAGTGACGCGACCAGATATATCCGGCTCTGATTTTATTCGATATATGTGTTAAAAACATCATCAACTAGTTATATTAAACCGACTTATATCAGTTTATATAAGTTTATTCTGATTTTCGATATTTTCTTTGTGATGCGTTCTGGGGATTTGGACACTGCTGCGCCACACTGCTAATGTTGGCTAGCGTTCTACAGATGAAGAGGGCATTCTACAACCAAACAACGATTATTCTGGACAAAGGACAACTTGTACAAGATTCTGATGGAAGCTCATCAAATAGTAGGAACCATTTATGATATTATTTCGTATTTCTGTCGAAAAATGTTTAGACTATATACCGCCCAGAATTCGGGCGCAGTTTTGCTATAACGTAAGCTGTATGTCGTAATAAGGTTATTTTTAAAAATCTAACACAGCGGTTGCATTAAGAACTAGTGTATCTTTCATTTTCTGTCCAACCTGTATTTTTTAGTAAAGTATATGATTAGTTATTTGATTAGATGATGTGAGTGTCAGAAATATATCCGGATTATTTTGGGCAGTTTGGCTAGTATTCATTGTTCAACCACGAATTGTACCGCTAAATATGCACATTTTCGAACAAACCATATATGTATTGTGTAATATGATGTTATAGGAAGTTTGAGAAGGTTAGTAAAAAAAATTATATATTTTGCTGGTTTATTCGCTATCGCTAACGTTCCTTGATTGAATGCGGCTGTGTGGTAGGCTATTGTAGTAAGCTAATATAATGCTATATTGTGTTTTCGCTGTAAAACACTTAAAAAATCTGAAATATTGGCTGGATTCACAAGATGTTTGTCTTTCATTTGCTGTACACTGTGTATTTTTCATAAATGTTTTATGATGAGTATTTAGGTAATTCACGTTGGTCTCTGTAGTTATTCTAGCTGCTTTGGTGAGATTTTGTGATGGTGGCTGCAATGTAAAACTATGATTTATACCTGAAATATGCACATTTTTCGAACAAAACATATGCTATACAATAAATATGTTATCAGACTGTCATCTGATGAAGTTGTTTCTTGGTTAGTGACTATTTATATCTTTATTTGGTCGAATTTGTGATAGCTACCTATGCAGGAAAAAAAGGTGAAAAAAAAAAGTTGGGTCTCTTGCTATCGTGGTTAGCTAATAGAAATACATATTGTGTCTTCCCTGTAAAACATTTTAAAAATCAGAAATGATGGCTGGATTCACAAGATGTGTATCTTTCATCTGGTGTCTTGGACTTGTGATTTTATGATATTTAGATGCTAGTATTTACTTGTGGCGCTATGCTAGGCTATGCTAGTCAGCTTTTTTACTGATGAGGGTGCTCCCGGATCCGGGATGGTGACTCGTGAGAAGTTAACATCCGCTAACCATGTGTATGTGACCATTAACATCTGCTAACCATGTGTATGTGACCATTAACATCTGCTAACCATGTGTATGTGACCATTAACATCTGCATGTGACCATTAACATCTGCTAACCATGTGTATGTGACCATTAACATCTGCTAACCATGTGTATGTGACCATTAACATCTGCTAACCATGTGTATGTGACCATTAACATCTGCATGTGACCATTAACATCTGCTAACCATGTGTATGTGACCATTAACATCTGCTAACCATGTGTATGTGACCAATAACATCTGCTAACCATGTGTATGTGACCATTAACATCTGCTAACCATGTGTATGTGACCATTAACATCTGCATGTGACCATTAACATCTGCTAACCATGTGTATGTGACCATTAACATCTGCTAACCATGTGTATGTGACCAATAACATCTGCTAACCATGTGTATGTGACCATTAACATCTGCTAACCATGTGTATGTGACCATTAACATCTGCTAACCATGTGTATGTGACCATTAACATCTGCTAACCATGTGTATGTGACCATTAACATCTGCTAACCATGTGTATGTGACCATTAACATCTGCTAACCATGTGTATGTGACCATTAACATCTGCTAACCATGTGTATGTGACCATTAACATCGGCTAACCATATGTATGTGACCATTAACATCCGCTAACCATGTGTATGTGACCATTAACATCAGCTAACCATGTGTATGTGACCATTAACATCCGCTAACCATGTGTATGTGACCATTAACATCTGCTAACCATGTGCATGTGACCATTAACATCCGCTAACCATGTGTATGTGACCATTAACATCCGCTAACCATGTGTATGTGACCATTAACATCCGCTAACCATGTGACCAATAACATTTGATTTGACCTGACCCCGCAACATGTGTCAGTTTTGTCAATTTATTCATTGTCTTTTGTTTGTCAATGTTGACGCACACCTGATTACACATATAGTAGTAGGACTAGTCTACCTGGTTACACATATAGTAGTAGGACTAGTCTACCTGGTTACACATATAGAAGTAGGACTAGTCTACATGATTACACATATAGAAGTAGGACTAGTCTACCTGGTTACACATATAGAAGTAGGACTAGTCTACCTGGTTACACATATAGAAGTAGGACTAGTCTACCTGGTTACACATATAGAGGTAGGACTAGTCTACCTGGTTACACATATAGAAGTAGGACTAGTCTACCTGGTTACACATATAGTAGTAGGACTAGTCTACCTGGTTACACATATAGAAGTAGGACTAGTCTACCTGATTACACATATAGAGGTAGAACTAGTCTACCCGACAACACATATAGTAGTAGGACTAGTCTACCTGGTTACACATATAGAGGTAGGACTAGTCTACCTGACAACACATATAGAAGTAGGACTAGTCTACCTGGTTACACATATAGAAGTAGGACTAGTCTACCTGGTTACACATATAGAAGTAGGACTAGTCTACCTGACAACACATATAGAAGTAGGACTAGTCTACCTGGTTACACATATAGAAGTAGGACTAGTCTACCTGGTTACACATATAGAAGTAGGACTAGTCTACCTGGTTACACATATAGAAGTAGGACTAGTCTACCTGGTTACACATATAGAAGTAGGACTAGTCTACCTGGTTACACATATAGAAGTAGGACTAGTCTACCTGACAACACATATAGAAGTAGGACTAGTCTACCTGGTTACACATATAGAAGTAGGACTAGTCTACCTGGTTACACATATAGAAGTAGGACTAGTCTACCTGACAACACATATAGAGGTAGGACTAGTCTACCTGATTACACATATAGAAGTAGGACTAGTCTACCTGGTTACACATATAGAGGTAGGACTAGTCTACCTGGTTACACATATAGAGGTAGGACTAGTCTACCTGGTTACACATATAGAAGTAGGACTAGTCTACCTGACAACACATATAGAAGTAGGACTAGTCTACCTGGTTACACATATAGAGGTAGGACTAGTCTACCTGGTTACACATATAGAAGTAGGACTAGTCTACCTGGTTACACATATAGAAGTAGGACTAGTCTACCTGGTTACACATATAGAAGTAGGACTAGTCTACCTGGTTACACATATAGAAGTAGGACTAGTCTACCCGACAACACATATAGAAGTAGGACTAGTCTACCTGACAACACATATAGAAGTAGGACTAGTCTACCTGGTTACACATATAGAAGTAGGACTAGTCTACCTGGTTACACATATAGAAGTAGGACTAGTCTACCTGGTTACACAAATAGAAGTAGGACTAGTCTACCTGGTTCCACATATAGAAGTAGGACTAGTCTACCTGGTTACACATATAGAAGTAGGACTAGTCTACCTGGTTACACATATAGAAGTACGACTAGTCTACCTGGTTACACATATAGAAGTACGACTAGTCTACCTGTCCTGAGCACAAATGTAGGCCTATAAATATGCCCATTTGGGGATGTCTGATTGTGAGTTGTGGAGCTTCTCAAAGTAATGTTTTTTTTCCACCTCAAACAGCAAGTAATCAAAGTCTAAATCTAAATCAATTGCAAATGAGAATAGTTCCTCAAAGTATTTGTAAAATATTTCCAGCTCTCGCCCTTTCGATAACCACTCGGCACGAAAGGGAAAAATGTAATGCTCTGATCCAGTGGAAATGTTATAAAATACCTGATTACTTCTTATCCCTTTCACAAATAGCCTACAGCTGTGTCGGTCGAGAACTCACAGGCACGGGAAACTGAGGGCCCAGAATATTTTATACAATGTTTCAAGTTCGTTATAGACAGGCCATGTGATTTATAGGACATCTATTTGCAATGTTTTTATTTGTTGGCTTTACATAGGCTAGTTTTTACATAAATGGCAATGGCAATAAAAGTTACTTTTAGATTTGTATAATTTTCATTTAGATAGAATGTAGATTAATCACAGACAATGATTGAGATACTATTATAAATGAAATTAAACTGTTCCAGTAAAATGTGAATATGAAAATCATAACTGGCACCAGATCAGTAGAAATGGTAAGATACATTTGCACTCCAAATGTAGGTTGCCGACTGCTTGTGTAGCCGATTACCAGCAACGTCAGAATGTATGAAGGCCAGCAGGAGGAGGTGGATTGGGAAGAGTTTTTCTTTTCTTCTGGTTGGGCGATATTGATGTAATGGCATGGAAATAAATTGGCTGAACATTATACAATGACTTATCAACAGCTCTAACAATTTGACCCCCACAGGAAATCTACACTGGCAATTCTAGAATATACTATATAGCCTAGAAACCTGGTTAAACTATCATTATGACATCATGGATGAATTCTAGAACATACTATATATCCTAGAAACCTGGTTAAACTATCATTATGACATCATGGATGAATTCTAGAATATACTATATATCCTAGAAACCTGGTTAAACTACCACTATGACATCATGGATGAATTCTAGAATATACTATATATCCTAGAAACCTGGTTAAACTATAATTTTGACCTCATGGATGGTCAGTTCTTGTATTCATAGTGTAGTGAATTCAGGGGGTTGCCCTGAGCTGAACTCAAACCTGGGTCCAGCGACTGTCAAGCCAACACCTTATAACTGTTACGCCAAGATGTCTGAACTTCTTGACGAGGTCGCTAGGTGTTGGATTACGGTTGATACAATAGCTTTCTCTATTAATTTGAGAGTGGTTACATTTCTCCAGCCCCCATCCCTCAGCTGTTTACCAAACCAAGTCTCTGGGCAGCCATTTTGTTGCTGTTTAAATACTAAGTTGTCCCTTTAAAAAAGCCACACAACAATCAATCAACCAATAACAAAGCTGTAATTCCACCACTGTTTTGCTAATAAGATGATGGATGGGGCTGGAGAAATGTAACTACTTTCAAATTCATAGACAGACCTATGGATGCAAGGACTGACCATCCATGATATCAACATTATAGTTTTAACCATGTTGAGGCTATACAGTGTTGATTTACATTTTTTCTATACATTGGAGTAAAAAAGCTTATTTAGGGTTCTGATGGGGTACAACAGTTGAACTAAGCTCATGAGGCATGTGTTATATTCTTCAAGAATCAATGGTTATAAATAAATAATTTAAAAATCTAAATATGGATGTAGTAATTGCAGATTTCCCCTTTAACACCACACATCCTTCCAGTTCTCTGCTGTCGGTGACTGGAACAAATTTCAAAAATCGCTGAAGCTGGAGACTTATATTTCCCTCACCAACTTCAAACATCAGCTATCTGAGCAGCTAACCGATCGCTGCAGCTGTACATGTACTTTTCTGCTCTTTTACACACCAGTATCTCTACTTGCACATCATCATCTGCTCATTTACCACTCCAGTGTTAATCTGCTAAATTGTAATTCTTCGCTACTATGGACTATTCATTGCCTACCTCCTCATGCCTTTTGCACACACTATATATAGACTTTCTTTTTTTCTACTGTGTCATTGACTTGTTTATTGTGTTATTGGCTTGTTTATTGTTTATTCCATGTTATTCCATGTGTAACTCTATGTTGTTGTCTGTGTCACACTGCTTTGCTTTATCTTGGCCAGGTAGCAGTTGTAAATGAGAACTTGTTCTCAACTGGCCTACCTGGTTAAACTATCATTATGACATCATGGTCACCATGTTAAACTATCATTATGACATCATAGCCACCTGGTTAAATAAAAAAGTTCAACAACTGCAGAGTTTGTGCCTCTGTTTTTAAGGCAGTACTTACTTGTGTTAATCAGGGCCCGTTCATCGTTAGAACCATCAGATGCCTTAAGATGCGTTTGGGAAACTGAGTCCAGAAATCCAGTTTCCTCCTCTTCTTCCATCTCCTTTTTCAATGTGACAGTCATCTCCCTCTCCTCCTCCTTCACTCCAAAAACTGCACCCTCCTCTTTCTCTTCCTCCTCTTCTTTTACTGTAACATCCTCTTCCTCTTTCAATCTGAACGCGTCTTCCTCTTCTTTCACTGAAACGTCTTTCTCTTCTTCTTTCACTGTAACAGCCTCACCCTCTACTTCTTGTTTTACTGTGATATCCTTCTCTTCCTCCTCCTCTTTGACGAGAGCTTCTTTCTCCGTCCAGCAGTCCTCCTCTTCATTAACAAGAGAGTAGCTTAGTGACCTCATGGTTGGAGATGTTAGCTAGCTAGGCTAATGCTAACTTAACCAGCCCGCTAGATGAATAATAAAAACAATACCGTAAATATGAAATTAAAACGGATAACTAACTAGGCGACAGAAGTGGTTTTAAAATACAGTGGCAAATATACACTAAAGCGTCTACAGAGCTTTATTGGTTCGTCTATCTTGTCTAGCAAGCTACCAAGGTGGCTGACTGTCTGTTGCTGCTGTTGAAAGAAGCGTTCCGTCCACTAGATTATACGTCACAGTAGCAGCATTACCTTAAAGTCGCAGACCGCAATCTGCTAAATGGAGTGGGTAACACAATTGAGTAAAATGTAAATTTAATTTTCAGACAAAAAATTAAAGGGTAGGAATCAGGGAATTGGCTAGTCCTAAAATATTAATTTTAAACTAAATAAATCAATATCAGTCAATATATTTTTTCTGTGATTTCCTATTTCGTCAACCATTCCATCGTGTCTTAAACTTCTTACAGGGCCGGCACTAGGACCGGGGGAGGCTGCTGCTCCGCTAGTGACTGTTAGACTTTCTACAGCAAAGATGGCGGACAGAAATACTAGGAGAGAGGGGTAACCCTACAAAGAACTGAAGTGGATCAAAGATGGCGGACAGAAATACTAGGAGAGAGGGGTACCCCTACACAAAACTGAACTGGATCAAATATGGCGGACAGAAATACTAGGAGAGAGGGGTACCCCTACACAGAACTGAATCAAAGATGGCGGACAGAAATACTAGGAGAGAGGGGTACCCCTACACAGAACTGTACTGCATCAAAGATGACGAACATAAATACTAGGAGAGAGGGGTACCCCTACACAGAACTGAACTGAATCAAAGATGGCGGACAGAAATACTAGGAGAGAGGGGAACCCCTACACAGATCTGAACTGAATCAAAGATGGCGGACAGAAATACTAGGATGGAAGCAAATGTAAGGGATTATAACGTCATAACGAATCATGCAAAAAACATGTACAGTTGACAGGAATGTTAGTTCATGTAGAGACAAACGATTATGCATTTTTTTATCATAAAGTTCATTTATGAAAATCGCGATTTAGCAAGGTAGCTGACATTAACCAGCTAGCTGACTAGCTAACATTAGCCAGCTAGCTGACCCAGCTAACATTAGCCAGCTAGCTGACTAGCTTTATGGGTGTTGTGACATGAGTATGAAATTGTAATTCTGGTTGTTTTAGGGACTCCTGAAACAACCAGCAAACCAGGCGGTTGATTTGTGAAACAGTGGATGTCTAGAATCTAGCTAGCTGAAGAATTTACTGCAAATTGAATGTACAATTTTGTAAGCTTGCCTTGCTGATATTTGCCATGCAGATAGATGAAATAACGTAGCTAGCTGTGTTCTTGCTTATTGTGCAGTGGATGATTAAAATCCCTCTATGCCCGTGGATGTGTAGCTAGCTATCTAGCCGATCTGTGTATGGACCCAACCGTTTGGTATACATATTAGTTCAGAACCTAGCTATGAACCTCAGCTATCATAGCCAGTTGTATCAACTTCAAAACAGCCTGAATGACATTAATGAAGCCTATGGATTGAGTAGAATATAATATCATGTTGTACCAAGGATGCAAGTCATATATACATGTAGTTATTACCATGCATGAGATCCCCACATTGTAGCCTGTACATTTAATATATTCACTGATCATGTACTCTACCTTGGCAAATAAATGTGCAGTTTAGGAATGAATGTCTTTGAGATTATTTTTCAGTCATATCCAATACCAGGAGTATCAAATTCCAGTCTTTGAATGACGCTGTGTCTGCATGTATGTATTACAATTATACACTTCAACAGTGTTTACCAATCTTGGTCCTGGGACATCAATGGTTACACATTGTAACAGACTAGAAACAGGATTTAACTAGTTAATTCATATATACAGAAATATAATGTTAAAAAACAGAACACTACACTTCCTATGCATCATGTAAATACTCCAACACCGGTTCATCTCAACATCTAATGCCCTTCATCTGCATTGATCTGATAAACACAGGATAGGTGGAGTATTTCATCACATTACACTTCATTTCAACCAGTAGAGAATGTGAAACGCTTTATTGAAAAGCTCATTGTCCAAGTGTTATAAATACAAGTTCAATCTGTCCTTCAATGCACATCTGTTGTGAATTATAAAAACAGAGGAAGAAAGAGGAGGTGGAGAGAGAGGTATAAAAGACAGAAAGGGAAAGAGGTAAGCACATAGGAGCAGGGAAGGCAGCACATGATTAATGAATCACAGTGCTACCTAAATATTCTCTCAGTTCATAACAATTACATAATAGTGTCTCTAGTCGGCCCAAAGGTTATCTTAAAAGCAGGTGAGGTGGCGATGATGGGACTGGGGGTTGGCATCCTCTATCACATCAAAACATGTCTGCAGACGAGAGACAGATGGAGAGAGAGAGCATGTTTAAGCCTTGTGTTTTTATTTTTTATTCTAACATTGTTAGTCATCAATCAGGAGGTGAAATGCAAAACTGACCTGGGATCATTAACTCTGAGACTACTGCATCTCTCTGTATTTCAATGTAAAGCATCTCTTTAATAATATTTCCTGTATAATATAAACTGACCTTGGATCATTAACTCTGGGACTACTGCATCTATCTGTATTTCAATGTAAAGCATCTCTTTAATAATACTTCCTGTATAATATAAACTGACCTGACCTAACTGACATAATTATACCCAAAAATTGTCAGTTGATTGTATACATAATTGATTACTAAATGTTATATGAATTGTAAATATGAAATATCAAAACCAAATGTTTGTTAATATGTATAATATAGAACATAAAGTAATATGTATAAATTACTGATATCGATTCGGGGGGAAATCAGGATGTACGTGATGTTGAAACACTAAAAAACACTAGATATACACTGCTCACAACACAATGTAACTCCAAGTCAATCACACTTCTGTCAAATCAAACTGTCCACTTAGGAAGCAACACTGATTGACAATAAATTTCACATGCTGTTGTGCAAATGGAATAGACAACAGGTGGAAATTATAGGCAATTAGCAAGACACCCCCAAAAAAGGAATGGTTCTGCAGGTGGTGACCACACACCACTTCTCTTCCTATGCTTCCTGGCGGATGTTTTGGTCACTTTTGAATGCGCCGGTGCTTTTACTCTAGTGGTAGCATGAGACGGAGTCTTCAACCCACACAAGTGGCTCAGGTAGTGCAGCTCATCCAGGATGGCACATCAATGCGAGCTGTGGCAAGAAGGTTTGCTGTGTCTGTCAGCGTAGTGTCCAGAGCATGGAGGCGCTACCAGGAGACAGGCCAGTACATCAGGAGACGTGGAGGAGGCCGTAGGAGGGCAACAATCCAGCAGCAGGACCGCTACCTCCGCCTTTGTGCAAGGAGGAGCAGGAGGAGCACTGCCAGAGCCCTGCAAAATGACCTCCAGCAGGCCACAAATGTGCATGTGTAACGGATGTGAAATGGCTAGCTAGTTAGCGGGTACGCGCTAATAGCGTTTCAATCAGTTACGTCACTTGCTCTGAAACCTAGAAGTAGTGTTGCCCCTTGCTCTGCAAGGGCCGTGGCTTTTGTGGAGCGATGGGTAACGACGCTTCGTGGGTGTCAGTTGTTGATGTGTGCAGAGGGTCCCTGGTTCGCGCCCGAGGTTCGGGGCGAGGGGACGTACTAAAGTTATACTGTTACACATGTGTCTGCTCAAACGGTCAGAAACAGACTCCATGAGGGTGGTATGAGGGCCCGACGTCCACAGGTGGGGGTTGTGCTTACAGCCCAACACCATGCAGGACGTTTGGCATTTGCCAGAGAACACCAAGATTGGCAGATATGCCACTGGTGCCCTGTGCTCTTAACAGATGAAAGCAGGTTCACACTGAGCACATGTGACAGACGTGACAGAGTCTGGAGACGCCGTGGAGAACGTTCTGCTGCCTGCAACATCCTCCAGCATGACCGGTTTGGCGGTGGGTCAATCATGGTGTGGGGTGGCATTTCTTTGGGGGGCCGCACAGCCCTCCATGTGCTCGCCAGAGGTAGCCTGACTGCCATTAGGTACCGAGATGAGATCCTCAGACCCCTTGTGAGACCATATGCTGGTGCGGTTGGCCCTGGGTTCCTCCTAATTCAAGACAATGCTAGACCTCATGTGGCTGGAGTGTGTCAGCAGTTCCTGCAAGAGGAAGGCATTGATGCTATGGACTGGCCCGCCCGTTCCCCAGACCTGAATCCAATTGAGCACATCTGGGACATCATGTCTCGCTCCATCCACCAACGCCACGTTGCACCACAGACTGTCCAGGAGTTGGCGGATGCTTTAGTCCAGGTCTGGGAGGAGATCCCTCAGGAGACCATCCGCCACCTCATCAGGAGCATGCCCAGGCGTTATAGGGAGGTCATACAGGCACGTGGAGGCCACACACACTACTGAGCCTCATTTTGACTTGTTTTAAGGACATTACATCAAAGTTGGATCAGCCTGTAAGTAATCCTTCTCACCCCCCCCCCCCCCCCCCTTAAAAGATTTAGATGCACTATTGTAAAGTGGCTGTTCCACTGGATGTCATAAGGTGAATGCACCAATTTGTAAGTCGCTCTGGATAAGAGCGTCTGCTAAATGACTTAAATGTAAATGTAAATGTGTGGTTTTCCACTTTAATTTTGAGTGTGATTCCAAATCCAGACCTCCATGGGTTGATAAATTTGATTTCCATTGATAATTTTTGTATGATTTTGTTGTCAGCACATTCAACTATGTAAAGAAAAAAGTATTTAATAAGAATATTTCATTAATTCAGATCTAGGATGTGTTATTTTAGTGTTCCCTTTATTTTTTTTGAGCAGTGTATATATTTCCCTCACAAAATATATGGGGGATTGGAAATGATGCAGACAATTACATTGATGGAAGCAACATTCTTTCCTCTAAGCTGATCCCTTAAAAAACAGAGTCACTGACAACAACCACAACGACACAGGTGTGGCTTTAGGTTCTGACACAAGAAACAAAACAACAGAAACACAAATTCTCAGTCAAAAACACAAGTCAGAACACAGTCTCTCTATTCTCTCATGTGCTTTCAGGTCCTCTGACTGGGAAAATGTCTTCTCACAATGAGAGCAGTGGTATGTCTTCTCCTCCTGTGTATGTATTCTTTCATGCTTATTCAGATGCCTTAACCGGTTAAATCTCTTTCCACACTGGGAGCAGTGGTAGGTCTTATCCCCTCCTGTGTGTGTCCTCTCATGCCTAGTCAGACCCCCTAACTTGGTAAAACTCTTTCCACACAGGGAGCATTGGTAGAGCTTTTCTTGTGTGTGTCCCCTCTCATGCTTTTTCAGACTCGTTAACCACCTAAAACTCTTTTCACACTGGGAACAGTGGAAGGGCTTTTCTCCTGTATGTATTCTCTCATGTGCTTTCAGGTGTAGTAATCGGGTAAAACTATTTCCACAGTAGGAGCAGTGGTGTCGTCTCGCTGGTTTGGGCGTCTCTGTGTCTGGTTCCTCTGAAGGACTCTTTCTGCTGTCAGAGTGAGAGTCTGGTCTCTCTCCTGCCAAAGACAGAGTCATTTGTTTAATACTAAAGAGAGACCTGAATGAAATCTCCACATAATAAAACTGCTTTCCTATGTGGTTTAATCCAGACTAGATCCCTCAATAACCCGAGGTCAGTCTTCACAACATTACATCATTAAAAATAACATTACGTGATTAAAATCCAGACGGAAAAAATTTACACAAGAAGCAACCTAATATCACACAGTCAATCTAGTCATTTAGTAAATCTTAAATTTAGTAAATTTAGTAGATCTTAACACACTCCCATTCACCATTCTGAGATTTAAAAACAAATGATGTAGAGCTCCAAATCTAATTTCTCAGGGAATGTCATGATGTCATAATAAGAGCTCTATAATAATAGACAATGTCGTGTTTATAGGCTGAGCAGAGCTCTATAATAATAGATAGATAATGTCATGTTTATAGGCTGAACAGAGCTCTATAATAATAGATAATGTCATGTTTATAGGCTGAACAGAGCTCTATAATAATAAATAATGTCATGGTTACAGGCTGAACAGAGCTCTATAATAATAGATCATGTCATGTTTATAGGCTGAGCAGAGTTCTATAATAATAGATAATGTCATGTTTTAGGCTGAGCAGAGCTCTACAGTAATAGATAATGTCATGTTTTAGGCTGAGCAGAGCTCTATAATAATAGATAATGTCATGTTTATAGGCTGAACAGAGCTCTATAATAATAGATAATGTCATGTTTATAGGCTGAGCAGAGCTCTATAATAATAGATAATGTCATGTTTTAGGCTGAGCAGAGCTCTACAGTAATAGATAATGTCATGTTTTAGGCTGAGCAGAGCTCTATAATAATAGATAATGTCATGTTTATAGGCTGAACAGAGCTCTATAATAATAGATAATGTCATGTTTACAGGCTGAGCAGAGCTCTATAATAATAGATCATGTCATGTTTTAGGCTGAGCAGAGCTCTATAATAATAGATAATGTCATGTTTACAGGCTGAGCTCTATTATCTGTCTATAGCTTGACAACGTTCATCTTTTTTCATGATATGTATTATCTAACACTCACAATGTATTTCCTTTTTGGTTACTAAGCAGTTCTATCAACATTTAGCAACTACGTTAAACTAGCAACATTAGCAAACCCGTTAGCTATATTTCAGAGGTTAAAAGTTGGATATTAATTAAATGTGGTCTTTCACACAGTCAAATTTTATAATACAACTCTCATAACCTAATTTAACTTACATGAATTGCAATGAAAATCGGTGGTCAGCTAGCTAGAAGGGTGTATGTAGTCGTAGTTAATATTATTATTGTTTCTTGTTGACTATTTTAATATAAATCATTCACGGTAAGGTAGTTATGTTGGATAAATAAAACACATAAGAAGCCGTATGTATCTTACATTAAAGGGCCAATGCAGCCGTTCTTAATCTCAACATCAAATCCTTTCTGGGTAACGATGAAGTAGCTTCCTGGTTTTGTTTTCAAATATGTCCACTGTCTGGGTGTTCACTTCCCCCCCACGGGTTACTATAGCAACACACATCACTCCCCATGGTTACTATAGCAACACACATCCCGTGTCATTTATATCTTGTTTGTCAATTCTGAGTGACATTAAAGTTGTGAATTTGCGTGTAAATCCATTGTTAAGGTTTTGTTGGTGACCCGCTCTTTGGTGGTAAACACATCTTACAGTGTAGTTATCAATTCCTACATTAAATAATAACATATTCAAGCATCAACATTCAGTAGAACGCTGTTTTAAAACCATGCATCAGTTCATCAATAGTTTGTGCTCCTGTTTTTAAGACAGTACTTACTGGTCTTAATCAGATCTCCTGTCTCCTCCTCCTGTTCTTGTTCTTCCTTCTCCTCCTCCAATGTGATAGTTATCTCTCCCTCCTTCACTCTAAAAACGGCATCCTCCTCTTCTTTTACTGTAACACCCTCCTCCTCTTTAACTCTGAACGCGTCGTTCTCTTCTTCTTTCAGGGTAACAGCCTCATCCTCTACTTCTTTTTTTACTGTAACATCCTCTTCCTCCTTCTCCTCTTTCAAGACAATGTTCAGCCACAGACCCTCTTTCTCCGTCCAGCAGACCCCCTCTTCTTTAGCAGGAGGAGAGTAGAATAGTGAACTCATGGTCGGGGATGTTAGCTAGCTAGTTAGAATTAGCGACTAGCCTAGCGCTAGGCAAATTTAAGGCATCTGCCTGACTAACAATGTAAATATGAAAATAAATGTGGCAACTAGCTATAAAACAGAAGTACAGTATGTCTAAAACACATAGGCAAATACGCACTGAAACAGTCTAAAAAGCTTGAACGTTTAGGCCATGTCGCCTAGCAAGCTACTGAAGTGACTGACTCGCTGTTGTTGTTGAAGTGTCCCGTCCACTAGATTATACGTCACACTGGCAGCATGGCCTGAAAAAAACCACATCGCCATCTGCTGACTGGAGTGGGAAACGCAGTTGAGGAACCAAACGTTTATTTTTCATTTATTTCATAAAGGTTTAATATTATATAAAGTCGTTCAAAGAGAAGCATGTGTTGATTGATTCGTGTTTAATGAGTGAGAATTTAAAACAAGCTTTACACCCACAATCAAATGGTTGTTAATACATCTAAATCATGGTTTAGTGTTTCTGTATCAAAATGGACTTTTAACAAATTCAAATCCTATGGAGTCATTTTGACCCCAGCCAAAAGCACCTTATTTCAAATCAATATCAAATCACATTTTATTGGTCACATACACGTGTTTAGCAGATGTTATTGGGGGTGTAGTGAAATACTTGTGGTTCTAGCTCCGACAGTGCAGTAATATCTAACAAGTAATATCTAACAATTTCACAACCCAATACACACAAATCTAAGTATTTGATTCTAGGTTTCTCTGTAGACATGATCCATCCCGCCAGAGGGTGGAGGGGCTCCTGTATCAGTGGTTTTGACCAGATAGACACCTGCAGACACACAGTATAGTGCCTCCCATGTACTCTCCTATGATTGGACATTTCTATACCACGTATCACGTGACTGTGTACAAAACTGCTAATGGTAGAAAACTCTGCCAGCTGTATACAGTGCATTCGTTAAGTATTCAGACCCCTTCACTTTTTCCACATTCAGTTACATTACAGCCTTATTCTAAAATTGAATATTTTTCCCCTCATCAATCTACACACAATACCCCATAATGACATCACAATACCACATAATGACAAACCAAAAACAGGTTTGTAAACATTTTTGCAATTGTATTTACTTAAGTATTAAGACCCTTTGCTATGAGACTCGAAATTGAGCTCAGATGCATCCTGATTCCATTGATCATCCTTGAGATGTTTCTCCAGCTTGATTGGAGTCCACTTGTGGTAAATTCAATTGATTAGACATGATTTGGAGAGGCACACACCTGTCTATATAAAGTCCCACAGTTTACAGTGCATGTGTCGTGGTAATTTCCTGTATTACTCAATAAAGAGAGAGAGCCAACCACACACAAGTCAGAGTTAAATTATATATTCCATCTTTAATATATATACAAGCTTCACCAAAGCCCTTTTTTGACTCTCAGATCAATTCAGTGTCTATAAATGAATTCTCTGAGAGTGCTTACAAAACAATTCTTAGTTTCCTTTATAGCCAAGATACACCCCTCTCAACTTACAAAGAATCCTTTACCCGAAAGAGGAGTATCCTATCGCTAGACAGCATCAGCTATAAATCATTGTTCAGTTTGATCTCCCAAGACAAGGTTTAAATCTCATGCTTGATACTTCACTGTCTACCAAAACATTACCTCATCCAATGGCATATATCAATTGTCATTTCTAGATATTCCCAAACCTGGACAAACTCAAAATCAGACAGTGAGCCTCTTCGGTCAAATACTAGGTCAAGATAAGGGCAACCTCAGAGGTGAAATACAATTGGTTCCAAACACTGCCAAACTCCTTCCCCCTATGAGAAAAGTAGGGAGTGACTGGCGTACAGACATTGTATGAGATAACTAACTGGTTCCCCAATTAATAACTCCATCCCATGGTTTAGGAATAGTTACAAACAACGTTCCCATAAGAAACCAACATTCCACTCTGTCCTCCTCCCCTTCTAATATTCTACTTAGCACCACATGGTTTAACAGATACATTGACTTATGAAGACAAGCCTGACCTCTCCCCTCTCTGGCCCCAAGTTACTAATCCCGAGCTCAGAAGATTCTAATGACAAGTATCTCACAAGCATATGATGAAAATAACATCTTATCTATCTATGTTACCTAGATAAATCTGATTCTGCCACGACACGTCAGAGCAAAAACCAAGCCATGAGGTCAAAGGAATTGTCCGTAGAGCTCTGAGACAAGAATGTGTTGAGGCACAGATCTGGAGAAAAGGTACCAAAAAATGTATGCAGCATTGAAGGTCCCCAAGAACACAGTGTCCACCCTCATTCTTAAATGGAAGAAGTCAGGAACCACCATTACTCTTCCTAGAGCTGGCCGCCCGGCCAAACGGAGAAATCGGGGGAGAAGGGCCTTGGTCAAGGAGGTGACCAAAAACTCGATGTTCACTCTGACAGAGCTCCAGAGTTCCTCTGTGGAGATGGGAGAACCTTCCAGAAGGACAATCATCTCTGCAGCACTCCAACAAATCAGGCCTTTATGGTAGAGACCAGACGGAAGCTACTCCTCAGTAAAAGGCACATTCTCTGATTCTCTGGTCTGATTAAACCAACTCTTTGGCCTGAATGTCATGTGTCATGTCTGGAGAAAGTCGGTACCATCCCGGTGAAGCGGTGGTCATGGCAACATCATGCTGTGGAGATGTTTCTCAGCAGCAGTGCAAATTGTCCGCTGGTTTTGGTGTAATTTCTCACCCATTTTGTCAGTAGGAAAGTTAATTTCCCCTCAGGCACACACATTCGTTGATTGTTATTATGAAGGTCATTTGTATAGAATGTACTTTTCCCCACTCATTCACCCCATCTCTTTACATTGCTTATTTATATGTGGTGACCTGACTGCGTCCAGACTGTCAAAGGCCCATCCTGGTAGATCTGAACCTAATGCAGCTTGGAGTGATCAGATGACAGAAGTCACATTTAGGTGCCAGGTGTAACTGAGGCCATAGATGCTCCATATCCATTACTTTGAGTGTTTTATATAATATGACTAAATTTGTTTCTTTCTGTGTTGCAGGGGCAGTCAAGAAATGTAACGGCAAGGCCACAGTACATGACATAAGCAGAGCTGTGGGAGACCACCTCAAGCCCCTGGTAGAGTCGGGGGTGGTGTTTACCACTCCACCACGCCTTCAGCAGGCTTGAAAAGTGGGATTGATACTGTTTTTCATACTAAGATGGACCAAGAGTCTGTTGATTGGCCAGTCATTGGGTTCATTTGTTGAAATCAAATCAAGCTTTATTTATACAGCACATTTCAGACATGGATGCAACACAATGGCTTCACAGGAGAAAACAATGAAAATATCCAGAAATATTTAGTGCACAAAAATAACAGGATAAAAAAAACAGAAGATTAACAACTTAAAGACCAATGAGCATTCTAAGGAAATGCCATTGATTAAAACACTAATTGGATGCAATATCCAACCCAAAATATAAGCTTGTTTTTTAGGAGGGGTTCTCAAAGACACTATGGGGGTGTCGACTGAAAGTTGACTCGTAACAACAACTGGGACCTAAAAGACACCCACCATGACACCCACTAAATCTGCCCAAGAAGAGGCAAACAAAAGAAAAACCCACACCAAACTTAAAGACAGGAAGTAAACCAAAAAGGTGGAGCAACTAAAGGTGTTGACTCTCCACATCTATCAAGACAACTGGAGCACTGGGCCAGACACTCTTAAATAGAACCTGGACCAGCTCAGGTGAAACACCTTCCCAATAACGAGATGGACAAGCCAGCACAGGTGTAACACATACTGACTAACGAGGTGACACCAATCAGTGCGTCCTACGTGCTAACGAGCTAGACTTGCTAAAGTCCAACCTCAAAACATAAATGGAAAAACCAAAGACTAACTAACACCTTAAGAGTTTGCTCACCAACAACAGAAAACAACTTCCATTTCACATTATAATCAACTACAATGCTTCACCGTCACCAATATAAACATGGTGTCTGTCTACTGGCAAACAACAATTAAAAACAATATTTATTTTTTATTATTCCCACAAAGATTTTTCTTTCTATAGCTTCTAGAACTCTCGTCTTCCTAAAACCCACTAGCTTCTAGAACTCTCGTCTTCCTAAAACCCACTAGCTTCTAGAACTCTCGTCTTCCTAAAACTCACTAGCTTCTAGAACTCTCGTCCCCTTGGAACGAGCCCAAACAAAACTCATCTCCAATACGGAAAAACGTTCAGTAAAAATAAACTGTGATCCATGGCAATGCACTGGCTAAATGCAAAACATTTTGACTGCCACCCTTGAGACAATCAGCAACCAGGTTGTCCTTACCACGGACATGTCTGATTTCAAGTGGGGGGGGGGGGGCGCCTGGGTTGGGGGGGCGCCTGGGGGGGGGGGGGCGCCTGGGTTGGCGCCCCCCCTTGGTTTGTGCTGTGGTGGAGACCTTTGTGGGCTATACTCGGCCTTGTCTCAGGATTGTAAGTTGGTGGTTGAGGATTTCCCTCTAGTGGTGCGGGGGCTGTGCTTTGGCAAAGTGGGTGGGGTTATATCCTTCCTATTTGGCCCTGTCCGGGGGTTTCTTCGGATGGGGCCACAGTGTCTCCTGACCGCTCCTGTCTCAGCCTCCAGTATTTATGCTGCAGTAGTTTGTGTCGGGGGGCTAGGGTCAGTTGGTTACCTGGAGTACTTCTCCTGTCTTATCCAGTGTCCTGTGTGAATTTAAGTATGCTCTCTCTAATTCTCTCGTTCTCTCTTTCTCTCTGAGAACCTGAGCCCTAGGACCATACGTCAGGACTACCGGGCATGATGACACCTTGCTGTCCCCAGTCCGCCTGGCCTTGCTGCTATTCCAGTTTCAACTGTTCTGCCTGTGGTTACGGAACCCCTACCTGTCCCAGACCTGCTGTTTTCAACTCTTAATGATCGGCTATGAAAAGCCAACTGAGATTTATTCCTGATTATTATTTGACCATGCTTGTCATTTATGAACATTTTGAAAATCTTGGCTCTCTCTAATTTTCTCCTTCTCTCTTTCTTTCTCTCGGAGGACCTGAGCCCTAGGACCATACGTCGGGACTACCGGCCGTGGTGACTCCTTGCTGTCCCCAGTCCGCCTGGCCTTGCTGCTATTCCAGTTTCAACTGTTCTGCCTGCGGTTATGGAACCCCTACCTGTCCCAGACCTGCTGTTTTCAACTCTTAATGATCGGCTATGAAAAGCCAACTGAGATTTATTCCTGATTATTATTTGACCATGCTTGTCATTTATGGAAATTTTGAAAATCTTGGCTCTCTCTAATTTTCTCCTTCTCTCTTTCTTTCTCTCGGAGGACCTGGGCCCTAGGACCATGCGTCGGGACTGCCGCCCGTGGTGACTCCTTGCTGTCCCCAGTCCGCCTGGCCTTGCTGCTATTCCAGTTTCAGCTGTTCTGCCTGCGGTTATGGAACCGCCACCTGTCCCAGACCTGTTGTTTTTCAACTCTTGATGATCGGCTATGAAAAGCCAACTGAAAATTATTCATGATTATTATTTGACCATGCTTGTCACTTATGAACATTTTTGAACATCTTGGCATAGTTCTGTTATAATCTCCACCCGGCACAGCCAGAAGAGGACTGGCCACCCCTCATAGCCTGGTTCCTCTCTAGGTTTCTTCCTAGGTTTTGGCCTTTCTAGGGAGTTTTTCCTAGCCACCGTGCTTCTACACCTGCATTACTAGCTGTTTGGGGTTTTAGGCTGGGTGTCTGTACAGCACTTCGAGATATTAGCTGATGTACGAAGGGCTATATAAAATAAAATTGATTGATTGATTGATTTCAAGAGGAAACTCCTGCAATATCCATAGTAACTTTCCACCTCACTGCGGAGCTTCTCTCTCTTTTCAGGGTTCACTCAATAGGCATGTTGTTGGATCGGGGCCCAGTCCCCAATGTCATGCTCTAGTACATTTGGGTTGGCACATCTGAGAATTAACCCTGATATTCTAAAAACAGGGCAACAATGTCAATATAATTGTACCCAAAAAACTGTCAGTTGGTTGCATGAATAATTTTCATTACTAAATGTTACATGAAATGTAAATATGAAATATTTGATTGCATAGTATTATTTTCAACGTCTTTTCAATTACATTTTGCTAGGTGGGATAGCCCCAATGTCAAAACACAGTTTTAAAGTGTCCAAATCAATAACCAATATGCAGAAACAGTTTGGGATCAATTGAAAACCTAACATGTGGTATATACACAAACATCTGCCACAATAATTGTCTTTTTTAAAACAAGCTCCTTATAAACTGCACAAGCACCAGAAACGCTGTTGTTTTGACAAGTAGCAATAAATCACTGATATCGATTAGGGGGGAAATCAGGTTGTATGTGCTGTTGAAACTAACACAACTAAAAAAAACACATGGAAATTGGAGATATCTTTAACCTCACCTGCAGAAGACAGTCAGCTACATTTTGGAGTGATGCATTTAAATTTAGGGGTCGCTAAACAAAGGAACACAACACTTATTTGTCATTACTCATCGATATCATGTTGAAATCAATTGTGCCGAGAGGAGGGAGATGAGGTTGCACGTCCTGTTAAAACTAACAGCTCAAAAACCACACGGAATCTGGGAATAATGTGTACTAATAATCACTGGTTAGAGGACAATTTGTAGAAAACAGCTAGCTACATTTTAATTCAAGTGGGTCACTAACGTGGTAAACAGCTAGGAACACAACTCTTTTTTTTGGTTGTCACTTTTTGTTAAATCTCATAAATAGTACTCTTTCATTTCAGAGCCTGGATTTTCCCCCCGAGGCTAATATCCATATCATGTTGAAATCAATAGAACAGGGGGCAAACATTTAGGCTTCTACATTGTGACATTATTAAAATATTCCTACTACAATGTTAAAACATTCTACATTGTGACATTAAAATACTCCTTCTACAATGTTAAAACATTCTACATTGTGACATTATTTCATTAATATCATGAAACAACTCCTTCATGTATGTATTTTCTGATGTTTGATCAGACACCTTTTATCAAAGTATCTCTTATCACATTGATCACAGCTATGAGGTTTCTCTCCTGTGTGTGTTCTCTGGTGTATAGTCAGATAGCCAGATGTAGTAAAACTCTTCCCACATTGATCACAGCTATAAGGTTTCTCTCCTGTGTGTATCCGCTGGTGTATAGTCAGATGGTCAGATCTAGTGAAACTCTTCCCACATTGATCACAGCTATAAAATATCTCTCCTGTGTGTATTCTCTGGTGTAAAGTCAGATGGTCAGATCTAGTAAAACTCTTCCCACATTGATCACAGCTATAAGATTTCTCTCCTGTGTGTATTCTCTGGTGTAAAGTCAAATGGTCAGATCTAGTAAAACTCTTCCCACATTGTTCACAGCTATACAATTTCTCTCCTGTGTGTGTTCTCTGGTGTAGAGTCAGAGAGCCGGATGTAGTAAAACTCTTCCCACATTGATCACAGCTATACGGTTTCTCTCCTGTGTGTGTTCTCTGGTGTACAATGAGATAGCTAGATGAAGAAAAACTCTTCCCACATTGA
Source organism: Salvelinus alpinus (assembly GCF_045679555.1). NCBI lineage: Eukaryota > Metazoa > Chordata > Actinopteri > Salmoniformes > Salmonidae > Salvelinus > Salvelinus alpinus. Next base: position 110,098,242 of record NC_092087.1, read on the forward strand.
TCACAGCAATAAGGTTTCTCTCCTGTGTGTGTTCTCTGGTGTCTAATACGATAGCTAGATGAAGAAAAACTCTTCCCACATTGATCACAGCTATACCGTTTCTCTCCTGTGTGTGTTCTCTTGTGTTCAGTCAGATGGCTAGATTTTGCAAAACTCTTCCCACATTGAGCACAGCCATATGGTTTGTCTCTTGTGTGTAATCTTTGATGTATTTTAAGTTTTAATGAAGAATTGAATCTTTTACCACAGTCAGAGCAGCAATGAGATTTCTCTCCTGTGGGTCTCTGCTGGTGTTTCTTGAGGAGTTCTGATCTGGAGAGACTCTTCTCTGCCTTGTCAGCATCATGAGGTTGTTGAGGCTCCCCAGAGGATCCACGATGGTCACATCTCTCTCCTGTGTGAACAACAAGGTCAGACAGACGGTTAGAGTCCCACAGCAAAAATCCACTGTTAATTTGAGGTAAAAGGTGATGCCCAGAGTATACCCATTAAGTTGTACAACAATTGACGTCTGTTAAATTATGTTACAATTGTCTTAAGATAGTCAAAACCTAAGCAGTGTGCCAGATGACCTTTGGCCTTTCTGTGTTTGTGGTAAGGAGATTTTCATTGTTCACAATGTATTCTGAACATTACAGCACAAGATCAGGAGTGCTACTGAAGGAAACTCACATTAAGCTCTGTGTCTATTCACTAATTCACCACCGTGGGGGAAAACTCAGGGGAGTTCTCATAGGCTGACAGCAATAATAGCCTCCGTTTCCAGGTTGAATATGAGTGCATTTCACACTAATATTGGATTATAATTGTAAGGCTCGCTTGAATAACCTGCTTAAAATGTTTGTGTTATTGTCGAAAATCAACTGCTTTATAGTTATAAAATACTTCAACTAGTAAAATGCTCTTTAGCTAGCTTTGCCATCAGTCTGAAACTGAGGGTTTGAATGTTAAGTGTTTACCAAATTGGCCCATAACTTCACCTAACAACAACATAGACCTACTGTAGGACCCATAACTTCACCTAACATAGACCTACTGTAGGACCCATAACTTCACCTAACAACAACATAGACCTACTGTAGGACCCATAACTTCACCTAACAACATAGACCTACTGTAGGACCCATAACTTCACCTAACAACATAGACCTACTGTAGGACCCATAACTTCACCTAACAACATAGACCTACTGTAGGACCCATAACTTCACTGAACCACAATAACTACAGACATACTGGAGCATGTGTGTTGTATATCTATATATCAAGGAACAGTTCTCCACAAATGATGAGCTAAGGATCTCTGTGTGCAAACAGACTAACGAGACCCTACCAGTAAATCAAGCAGACAATAACATTATAAACATCAATTTGTTAGGGATGTTGGATCCAACGTGGAGCACGGCATAACTGTCTTTACCAGAGTAATGAATGAAGAAGCACTTTGGTTGTTGTTGCATGTCGTGATGTTTCTCATGTGACTGGAATTCAGAAAATGATTTCCTGGATCAGCTGATGATAGTTAAACATTTGACTGTAACTAAACAGCTACAGTATTAAGAATTATGTGTAATTATTGAAGAACCGCGTTAATGACCGTATCCATTTGAGTGTTGTCAATAAAGCTAAGACTTAAAAAATATATATATATTCCACCTTTATTTAATGATAGTTTAACCAGGTAGGCCAGTTGAGAACAAGTTCTCATTTACAACTGCGACCTGGCCAAGATAAAGCAAAGCAGTGCGACAAAAACAACACAGAGTTACACGTGGGATAAACAAACGTATAGTCAATAACACAATAGAAAAATCTATATACAGTGTGTGCAAATGGAGTACGGAGGTAAGGAAATAAATAGGCCAAAATAGCGAAGTAACTACAATTTAGCAAATTAACACTGGAGTGATAGATGTGCAGATTATGATGTGCAAGTAGAAATACTGGTGTGCAAAATAGAAAAAAAGTAAATAAAAGCATGGGGATGAGGTAGGCAGTTGGATGGGCTATTTACAGATGGGCTGTGTACAGCTGCAGCGATCGGTAAGCTGCTCAGATAGCTGATGTTTAAAGTTAGTGAGGGAGATATATGTCTCCAACTTCAGCAATTTTTGCATTTCGTTCCAGTCATTGGCAGCAGAGAACTGAAAGGAAAGGCGGCCAAAGAGGTGTTGGCTTTGGGGATGACCAGTGAGATATACTTCCTGGAGCGCGTCCTATGGGTGGGTGTTGCTATGGTGACCAGTGAGCTGAGTTAAGGCGGAGCTTTACCTAGCAAAGACTTATGGATGACCTGGAGCCAATGAGTTTGGCGACGAATATGTAGCGAGGGCCAGCCAACAAGAGCATACAGGTCCTAGTGGTGGGTGGTATATGGGGGTTTAGTGACAAAATGGATGGCACTGTGATAGACTGCATCCAGTTTGCTGAGTAGATTGTTGTAGGCTATTTTGTAAATTACATCGCCGATCCGTTTTACGAGGGTATGTTTGGCAGCGTGAGTGAAGGAGGCTTTGTTGCGAAATAGGAAGCCAATTATAGATTTAATTTTGTATTGGAAATGCTTAATATTAGTCTGGAAGGAGAGTTTATAGTCTAACCGGACACCTAGGTATTGTAGTTGTCCACATATTCTAAGTCAGAACCGTCCAGAGTAGTGATGCTAGTCGGGCGGGTGTGGGCAGCGATCGGTTGTTGATTGATCGGTTGTTCTTATCGGCTGTTGAGTCTGCTGATAAGAATACGGTGATTGACAGAGTCAAAAGCCTTGGCCAGGTCGATGAAGACGGCTGCACAGTACTGTCTTTTATTGATGGCGGTTATGATATTGTTTAGTACCTTGAGCGTGGCTGAGGTGCACCCGTGACCAGCTCGGAAACCGGATTTCACAGCGGAGAAGGTATGGGATCCGGGTTGGAGCGAGCGGTCGCATTCGCACTTTGGTCCGCAGGTAGTATAACTTTTCATTACATTTCATTACATTTCATTATAGTACAACGGTTTGATTTGTCTAATCTTAGCAATTTCTTCTTAGCTAGCTACATAGCCGTCTTTGTATCAAAGATAATTGCGTAATTATCGTATTCCGTCGTCCTAACGTAGTCTACACTGCTATCTGCCCAGCAGCTAGCCAGCTAGCAAACGTCTACCGAATAGCAGCACTGTAGAAACTATTACACTCAACTGAACGACTTGATTAGTGTAGTGCTAGCTAGCTACATAGTTGTCTTTGCTGTCTTCGTATCCAAGATAATTGTGTAGTTTAGAGTGTGTAGTTTTAGAGTGATTATCTTAATTTACCGAGGTTAGCTAGCCAGCTACTTGTCGTCCTTAACGTAGGAGACACTGCTAGCTAGCCAACAGCTAGCCAACGTCTACCGAATAGAACTTCCGCACTCAACAACCCGGTCGCATTCCGCTTCGCTCCACAGGTAGTATCACATTTTCATTTCATTTCATTACAGTACAACGGTTTGATTTGTTTGATCGTAGCTAGCTACATAGCTAGCTACATAGCCGTCTTTGTATCAAAGATAATTGTGTAGTCTAGAGCGATTTTCTAGGTTAGCTAGCCAGCTTATTGTCGTTCTTTTAACGCAACGTAACGTAATCAACACTGCTAGCTAGCCAGCTAGCCCCCGAATAGCAGCACTGTAGAAACTATTACACTCAACGGAACGACTTGATTAGTGTAGTGTCAACAACGCAGCCACTGCCAGCTAGCCTACAAAGTCAACAACGCAGCCACTGCCAGCTAGCCTACTTCAGCAGTACTGTATCATTTTAATCATTTTAGTCAATAAGATTCTTGCTACGTAAGCTTAACTTTCTGAACATTCGAGACGTGTAGTCCACTTGTCATTCCAATCTCCTTTGCATTAGCATAGCCTCTTCTGTAGCCTGTCAACTGTGTGTCTGTCTATCCCTGTTCTCTCCTCTCTGCACAGACCATACAAACGCTCCACACCGCGTGGCCGCGGCCACCCTAATCTGGTGGTCCCAGCGCGCACGACCCACGTGGAGTTCCAGGTCTCCGGTAGCCTCTGGAACTGCCGATCTGCGGCCAACAAGGCAGAGTTCATCTCAGCCTATGCCTCCCTCCAGTCCCTCGACTTCTTGGCACTGACGGAAACATGGATCACCACAGATAACACTGCTACTCCTACTGCTCTCTCTTCGTCCGCCCACGTGTTCTCGCACACCCCGAGAGCTTCTGGTCAGCGGGGTGGTGGCACCGGGATCCTCATCTCTCCCAAGTGGTCATTCTCTCTTTCTCCCCTTACCCATCTGTCTATCGCCTCCTTTGAATTCCATGCTGTCACAGTCACCAGCCCTTTCAAGCTTAACATCCTTATCATTTATCGCCCTCCAGGTTCCCTCGGAGAGTTCATCAATGAGCTTGATGCCTTGATAAGCTCCTTTCCTGAGGACGGCTCACCTCTCACAGTTCTGGGCGACTTTAACCTCCCCACGTCTACCTTTGACTCATTCCTCTCTGCCTCCTTCTTTCCACTCCTCTCCTCTTTTGACCTCACCCTCTCACCTTCCCCCCCTACTCACAAGGCAGGCAATATGCTCGACCTCATCTTTACTAGATGCTGTTCTTCCACTAACCTCATTGCAACTCCCCTCCAAGTCTCCGACCACTACCTTGTATCCTTTTCCCTCTCGCTCTCATCCAACACTTCCCACACTGCCCCTACTCGGATGGTATCGCGCCGTCCCAACCTTCGCTCTCTCTCCCCCGCTACTCTCTCCTCTTCCATCCTATCATCTCTTCCCTCTGCTCAAACCTTCTCCAACCTATCTCCTGATTCTGCCTCCTCAACCCTCCTCTCCTCCCTTTCTGCATCCTTTGACTCTCTCTGTCCCCTATCCTCCAGGCCGGCTCGGTCCTCCCCTCCCGCTCCGTGGCTCGACGACTCATTGCGAGCTCACAGAACAGGGCTCCGGGCAGCCGAGCGGAAATGGAGGAAAACTCGCCTCCCTGCGGACCTGGCATCCTTTCACTCCCTCCTCTCTACATTTTCCTCTTCTGTCTCTGCTGCTAAAGCCACTTTCTACCACTCTAAATTCCAAGCATCTGCCTCTAACCCTAGGAAGCTCTTTGCCACCTTCTCCTCCCTCCTGAATCCTCCTCCCCCTCCCCCCCCCTCCTCCCTCTCTGCAGATGACTTCGTCAACCATTTTGAAAAGAAGGTCGACGACATCCGATCCTCGTTTGCTAAGTCAAACGACACCGCTGGTTCTGCTCACACTGCCCTACCCTGTGCTCTGACCTCTTTCTCCCCTCTCTCTCCAGATGAAATCTCGCGTCTTGTGACGGCCGGCCGCCCAACAACCTGCCCGCTTGACCCTATCCCCTCCTCTCTTCTCCAGACCATTTCCGGAGACCTTCTCCCTTACCTCACCTCGCTCATCAACTCATCCCTGACCGCTGGCTACGTCCCTTCCGTCTTCAAGAGAGCGAGAGTTGCACCCCTTCTGAAAAAACCTACACTCGATCCCTCCGATGTCAACAACTACAGACCAGTATCCCTTCTTTCTTTTCTCTCCAAAACTCTTGAACGTGCCGTCCTTGGCCAGCTCTCCCGCTATCTCTCTCAGAATGACCTTCTTGATCCAAATCAGTCAGGTTTCAAGACTAGTCATTCAACTGAGACTGCTCTTCTCTGTATCACGGAGGCGCTCCGCACTGCTAAAGCTAACTCTCTCTCCTCTGCTCTCATCCTTCTAGACCTATCGGCTGCCTTCGATACTGTGAACCATCAGATCCTCCTCTCCACCCTCTCCGAGTTGGGCATCTCCGGCGCGGCCCACGCTTGGATTGCGTCCTACCTGACAGGTCGCTCCTACCAGGTGGCGTGGCGAGAATCTGTCTCCTCACCACGTGCTCTCACCACTGGTGTCCCCCAGGGCTCTGTTCTAGGCCCTCCCCTATTCTCGCTATACACCAAGTCACTTGGCTCTGTCATAACCTCACATGGTCTCTCCTATCATTGCTATGCAGACGACACACAACTAATCTTCTCCTTTCCCCCTTCTGATGACCAGGTGGCGAATCGCATCTCTGCATGTCTGGCAGACATATCAGTGTGGATGACGGATCACCACCTCAAGCTGAACCTCGGCAAGACGGAGCTGCTCTTCCTCCCGGGGAAGGACTGCCCGTTCCATGATCTCGCCATCACGGTTGACAACTCCATTGTGTCCTCCTCCCAGAGCGCTAAGAACCTTGGCGTGATCCTGGACAACACCCTGTCGTTCTCAACTAACATCAAGGCGGTGGCCCGTTCCTGTAGGTTCATGCTCTACAACATCCGCAGAGTACGACCCTGCCTCACACAGGAAGCGGCGCAGGTCCTAATCCAGGCACTTGTCATCTCCCGTCTGGATTACTGCAACTCGCTGTTGGCTGGGCTCCCTGCCTGTGCCATTAAACCCCTACAACTCATCCAGAACGCCGCAGCCCGTCTGGTGTTCAACCTTCCCAAGTTCTCTCACGTCACCCCGCTCCTCCGCTCTCTCCACTGGCTTCCAGTTGAAGCTCGCATCCGCTACAAGACCATGGTGCTTGCCTACGGAGCTGTGAGGGGAACGGCACCTCAGTACCTCCAGGCTCTGATCAGGCCCTACACCCAAACAAGGGCACTGCGTTCATCCACCTCTGGCCTGCTCGCCTCCCTACCACTGAGGAAGTACAGTTCCCGCTCAGCCCAGTCAAAACTGTTCGCTGCTCTGGCCCCCCAATGGTGGAACAAACTCCCTCACGACGCCAGGACAGCGGAGTCAATCACCACCTTCCGGAGACACCTGAAACCCCACCTCTTTAAGGAATACCTAGGATAGGATAAAGTAATCCTTCTCACCCCCCCCCCCCCCCTTAAAAGATTTAGATGCACTATTGTAAAGTGGCTGTTCCACTGGATGTCATAAGGTGAATGCACCAATTTGTAAGTCGCTCTGGATAAGAGCGTCTGCTAAATGACTTAAATGTAAATGTAATTCGAAATGGTCAGTGATCTGTTTGTTAACTTGGCTTTCGAAGACTTTAGAAAGGCAGGGCAGGATGGATATAGGTCTGTAACAGTTTGGGTCTAGTGTGTCACACCCTTTGAAGAGGGGGATGACCACGGCAGCTTTACAATCTTTAGGAATCTCGGACGATACGAAAGAGAGGTTGAACAGACTATATATATATATGTATATATATATATATCTATATGTATATACCTTAATAAAAGGCACATGATAGCCAGCTTGGAGGTTTCCAAAAGGCATTCAGGCCAAAGAGTTCAATCTTGGTTTCATCAGACCAGAGAATCTTGTTTCTCATGGTCTGAGAGTCCTTTAGGTGCCTTTTTGGCAAACTCCAAGCAGGCTGTCAGGTGCCTTTTACTGAGGAGTGGCTTCCGTCTGGCCACTCTACCACAAATGCCTGATTGGTGGAGTGCTGCAGAGATGGTTGTCCTTCCGGAAGGTTCTCCCGTCTCAACAGTGGAACTCTAGAGCTCTGTCAGAGTAACCATCGGGTTCTTGGTCACCTCCCTGACAAAGGCCCTTCTCCCCCGATTGCGTAGTTTGGCCGGGTGGCCAGCTCTAGGAAGAGTCTTCCAAACTTCTTCCATTAAAAAATTATGGTGGCCACTGTGTTCTTGGGGACTTTCAATGTTGCAGACATTTTTTGGTACCATTCCCCAGATCTGTGCCTCGACACAATCCTGTCTCGGAGCTCTAAGGACAATTTATTCGACCTCTTTGCTTGGTGTTTGCTCTGACATGCATTGTCAACTGTGGGACATTATATAGACAGGTGTAATCATACACAATATGATTTCATGTGGCACAAACAAAAAACACAAATTCTCAGTCAAAAATATAAGTCAGAATACAGCCTTTCTATTCTCTCATTTGATTTCAGGATCTCTGAATGTCCTTCCACACAGAGAGCAGTGGTAGGACTTTTACCGTGTTTATCCTCTTATGCTCCTTCAGGCTACTTGACCAGGTAAAACCCTTTCCAGACTGGGAGCATTGGAAAGGCTTTTCTCCTCTGTATCCTCTCATGAGCTTTAAGGTACGCCATTCGTGAAAATCTATTTTTACTGGGAGCAGAAAATGCTTTTCTCCTGTGTGTATTCTCTCATGCCTTTTCAGGTTAGTTAACATGGTAAAACTATTTTCACACTGGGAACATTGGTAAGGCGTTTCTCCTGTGTGTATCCTCTCATGAGTTTGTAGGTCCCATAACTGAATAAAACTCATTCCACAGTGGGAACATTGGAAAGGCTTTTCTCCAGTGTGTGTCCTCTCATGCAGTTTTAGGTTCCCTAACCAGCAAAAACTATTTTCACAGTGGGAGCAGTGGTGTTGTCTCGCTGGTTTGGGCGTCTCTGGGTCTGGTTCCCCTGAAGGACTCTTCCCGCTGTCAGAGTGAGAGTCTGGTTTCTCTCCTTGCAAAGACGCACATAGTATGTCGTTAAACAGAGACCTAAATGAAACCTCCACATGATAAAACTGTCTTCCTATGAGGTTTAATCTAGACTAGATCCCTCAATAAAAGAGCAGAACTGGTCATCACAGAGTGGCTGTAGTGCTTTGCAGGCTGGGTAAATCCATTTGAATTCAATACATTTTTGACAGCATCCCCTTTGATTTAAAAAAATCTTTCCTTACATGTTTGACTATGGAAGAAGTGGTAAGAAAGTGACTTCATGTAACTGAATGTAAAAACATTCATGAGATATACAGTACCAGTCAAAAGGTTGGACACACCTACTCATTCAAGGGTTATAATTATTTGTTTTACCATTTTATCTACATTGTAGAATAATAGTGAAGAAATCAAAACTATGAAATAAATCAAATCAAATTTTATTTGTCACATACACATGGTTAGCAGATGTTAATGCGAGTGTAGCGAAATGCTTGTGCTTCTAGTTCCGACAATGCAGTAATAACCAACAAGTAATCTAATCTAACAATTCCACAACTACTACCTTATACACACAAGTGTAAAGGGATAAAGAATATGTACATAAAGATATATGAATGAGTGATGGTACAGAACGGCATAGGCAAGATGCAGTAACTGGTATAGAGTACAGTATATACGTATGAGATGAGTAATGTAGGGTATGTAAACATAAAGTGGCATAGTTTAAAGTGGCTAGTGATACATGTTTACATAAAGATGGCAAGATGCAGTAGATGATATAGAGTACAGTATATACATATACATATGAGATGAGTAATGTAGGGTATATAAACATTATATTAAGTGGCATTTTTTAAAGTGGCTAGTGGTACATTTTTACATAATTTACATCAATTCCCATTATTAAAGTGGCTGGAGTTGAGTCAGTATGTTGGCAGCGGCCACTAAATGTTAGCGGTGGCTGTTTAACAGTCTGATGGCCTTGAGATAGAAGCTGTTTTTCAGTCTCTCGGTCCCTGCTTTGATGCACCTGTACTGACCTCGCCTTCTGGATGATAGGGGGTCAACAGGCAGTGGCTTGGGTGGTTGTTGTCCTTGATGATCTTTATGGCCTTCCTGTGACATCGGGTGGTGTAGGTGTCCTGGAGGGCAGGTAGTTTGCCCCCGGTGATGCGTTGTGCAGACCTCACTACCATCTGGAGAGCCTTACGGTTGTGGGCGGAGCAGTTGCCGTACCAGGCGGTGATACAGCCCGACAGGATGCTCTTGATTGTGCATCTGTAGAAGTTTGTGAGTGTTTTTGGTGACAAGGCGAATTTCTTCAGCCTCCTGAGGTTGAAGAGGCGCTGCTGCGCCTTCTTCACAACGCTGTCTGTGTGGGTGGACCAATTCAGTTTGTCCGTGATGTGTACACAGAGGGACTTAAAACTTTCCACCTTCTCCACTACTGTCCCGTCGATGTGGATAGGGGGGTGCTCCCTCTGCTGTTTCCTGAAGTCCACAATCATCTCCTTTGTTTTGTTGACGTTGAGTGTGAGGTTATTTCTGACACCACACTCCGAGGGCCCTCACCTCCTCCCTGTAGGCCGTCTCGTCGTTGTTGGTAATCAAGCCTACCACTGTAGTGTCATCCGCAAACTTGATGATTGAGTTGGAGGCGTGCATGGCCACGCAGTCGTGGGTGAACAGGGAGTACAGAAGAGGGCTCAGAACGCACCCTTGTGGGGCCCCAATGTTGAGGATCAGCGGGGTGGAGATGTTGTTTCCTACCCTCACCATCTGGGGGCGGCCCGTCAGGAAGTCCAGGACCCAGTTGCACAGGACGGGGTCGAGACCCAGGGTCTCAAGCTTGATGACGAGTTTGGAGGGTACTATGGTGTTAAATGCTGAGCTGTAGTCGTTGAACAGCATTCTCACATAGGTATTCCTCTTGTCCAGATGGGTTAGGGCAGTGTGCAGTGTGGTTGCGATTGCGTCGTCTGTGGACCTATTGGGTCGTTAAGCAAATTGGAGTGGGTCTAGGGTGTCAGGTAGGGTGGAGGTGATATGGTCCTTGACTAGTCTCTCAAAGCACTTCATGATGACGGAAGTGAGTGCTACAGGGCGGTAGTCGTTTAGCTCAGTTACCTTAGCTTTCTTGGGAACAGGAACAATGGTGGCCCTCTTGAAGCATGTGGGAACAGCAGACTGGGATAAGGATCGATTGAATATGTCCGTAAACACACCAGCCAGCTGGTCTGCGCATGCTCTGAGGTCGCGGCTGGGAATGCCGTCTGGGCCTGCAGCCTTGCGAGGGTTAACACGTTTAAATGTTTTACTCACCTCGGCTGCAGTGAAGGAGAGCCCGCAGGTTTTGGTAGCGGGCCGTGTCAGTGGCACTGTATTGTCCTCAAAGCGAGCAAAAAAGTTATTTAGCCTGTCTGGGAGCAAGACATCCTGGTCCGTGACGGGGCTGGTTTTCTTTTTGTAATCCGTGATTGACTGTAGACCCTGCCACATACCTCTTGTGTGTCTGAGCTGTTGAATTGCGACTCTACTTTGTCTCTGTACTGAGACTTAGCTTGTTTGATTGCCTTGCGGAGAGAATAGCTACACTGTTTGTATTCGGTCATGTTTCCGGTCACCTTGCCCTGGTTAAAAGCAGTGGTTTGCGCTTTCAGTTTCACGCGAATGCTGCCGTCAATCCACGGTTTCTGGTTTGGGAATGTTTTAATCGTTGCTGTGGGTACGACATCGTCAATGCACTTTATAATGAACTCGCTCACCGAATCAGCGTATTCGTCAATATTGTTGTTGGACGCAATGCGGAACATATTCCAATCCGCGTGATCGAAGCAGTCTTGAAGCGTGGAATCAGATTGGTCGGACCAGCGTTGAACAGACCTGAGCGAGGGAGCTTGTTGTTTTAGTTTCAGTTTGTAGGCTGGAAGCAACAAAATGGAGTCGTGGTCAGCTTTTCCGGAAGGAGGGCGGGGGAGGGCCTTATATGCGTCGCGGAAGTTAGTATAACAATGATCCAAGGTTTTACCAGCCCTGGTAGCACAATCGATATGCTGATAGAATTTAGGGAGTTTTGTTTTCAGATTAGCCTTGTTAAAATCCCCAGCTACGATGAATGCAGCCTCAGGGTGTGTGGTTTTCAGTTTACAAAGAGTCAGATAAAGTTCGTTCAGGGCCATCGATGTGTCTGCTTGGGGGGGAATATATACGGCTGTGATTATAATCGAAGAGAATTCCCTTGGTAGATAATGCGGTCGACATTTGATTGTGAGGAATTCTAGATCAGGTGAACAGAATGACTTGAGTTCCTGTATGTTGTTATGATCACACCACATCTCGTTAATCATAAGGCATACACTCCCGGCCCTCTTCTTACCAGAAAGATGTATGTTTCTGTCGGCGCGATGCGTGAAGAAACCAGCTGGCTGCACCGACTCCGTTAGCGCCTCTTGAGTGAGCCATGTTTCCGTGAAGCAGAGAACGTTCCAATCTCTGATGTCTCTCTGGAATGTTACCCTTGCTCGGATTTCATCAACCTTATTGTCAAGACACTGGACATTGGCGAGTAGTATGCTAGGGAGTGGAGCGCGATGTGCCCGTCTCCGAAGCCTGACCAAGAGACCGCTACGTTTGCCCCTTTTACGGCGTCGCATAGGGTCGCCGGCTGGGATCAGATCCATTGTATTGGGTGGAAGGCAAAACACTGGATCCGTTTCGGGAAAGTCATATTCCTGGTTGTAACGATGGTGAGTTGACGTTGCTCTTATATTCAGTAGTTCCTCCCGACTGTATGTAATGAAACCTAAGATTACCTGGGGTACCAATGTAAGGAATAACACATAAAAAAACAAAATATATATTTTTATTTTGCATATTTTCCAAGGAACGTGAAGCGAGGCGGCCATCTAGGTCGGCGCCGGAAGTAGTTTTAATGGAATCATGTAGTAACCCCCAAAAAAGTGGTAAACAATTCGATTTTTCAAAGTAGCCACCCTTTGCCTTGATGACAGCTTTGCACACTCTTGGCATTCTCTCAACCAGCTTCACCTGGAATGCTTTTCCAACAGTCTTGAAGGAGTTCCCACATATGCTGAGCACTTTTTGGCTGCTTTCCTTCACTCTGTGGTCCAACTCATCCCAAACCATCTCAATTGGGTTGAGGTCAGGTGATTGTGAAGGCCAGGTCATCTGATGCAGCACTCCATCACTCTCCTTTTTGGTCAAATAACCCTTACACAGCCTGGAGGTGTGTTGGTTTATAGTCCTGTTGAAAAACAAATGATAGTCCCACTAAGCGCAAACCAGATGGGATGGCGTATCGCTTCAGAATGCTGTGGTAGCCAGACAGGTGTGTGCCTTTCCAAATCATGTCCAATCAATTGAAATTACCACAGGTGGACTCCAATCAAGCTGTAGAAACATCTCAACAATGATCAATGGAAACAGGATGCACCTGAGGTCAATTTCAAGTCTCATAGCAAAGGGTCTGAATACTTATGTAAATAAGGTATTTCTGTTTTTTATTTTTAATAAATGTTTTAAAAAATCTCCAAACCTATTTTATCTTTGTCATTACGGGGTATTGTGTGTAGACAGATGAGGATTTTTATTTATTTAATCCATTGTAGAATAAGGCTGTAACGTAACAAAATGTGGAAAGACTTAAGTGACAAAAAAGGGGGTTAAAGACTTAAAGACATGTAAAAATATAGATATAATTTTTTACATCTCTTAGATATCAGACAGACACTTCAGAACAAACTTCCTTTAGATGTTCTGGGGGAAACAATGTTACTATGGTTACTGTTGTTCCATGTTGTGAATGTTATCCAATGTGTTACTATGGTTACTGTTGTTCCATGTTGTGAATGTTATCCAATGTGTTACTATGGTTACTGTTGTTCCATGTTGTGAATGTTATCCAATGTTTTACTATGGTTACTGTTGTTCCATGTTGGGAATGTTATCCAATGTGTTACTATGGTTACTGTTGTTCCATGATGTGAATGTTATCCAATGTGTTACTATGGTTACTGTTGTTCCATGTTGTGAATGTTATCCAATGTGTTACTATGGTTACTGTTGTTCCATGATGTGAATGTTATCCAATGTGTTACTATGGTTACTGTTGTTCCATGTTGTGAATGTTATCCAATGCGTTACTATGGTTACTGTTTTTCCATGTTGTGAATGTTATCCAATGTGTTACCATGGGTTACAGCAGTATGGACTAATGTTTTTTGTTGATACTAACATGGGTCTTACAGTTCAAAATCAAATAGCAAAATTATCCTTGGTATAACCTTCTTTAAACAGTACAATACAGGGGAAGCCCTTCATGTTGTTTAAACCTTAAAACAATTCCATATAGCTTAGAAGAACCTCCCCCTCAGACAGGGCTTAGACTGTAATGGGTTAAAACTATCTGAGACTTACATTACTCTGAGACTAGTTATCCTGGGATCTAACATTACTCTGAGACTAGTTATCCTGGGATCTTACATTACTCTGAGACTAGTTATCCTGGGATCTTACATTACTCTGAGACTAGTTATCCTGGGATCTTACATTACTAAGACTAGTTATCCTGGGGAATAGTTTTAATACATTAGCAAAAAATCTAAACCTGTTTTTGCTTTGGCATTATGGGGTATTGTGATAGCATTATGGGGTATTGTAATAGCATTATGGGGTATTGTGATGGAATTATGGGATATTGTAATGGCATTATGGGGTATTGTAATAGCATTATGGGGTATTGTGATGGCATTATGGGGTATTGTGATGGCATTATGGGGTATTGTGATGGCATTATGGGGTATTGTGATAGCATTATGGGGTATTGTAATAGCATTATGGGGTATTGTAATAGCATTATGGGGTATTGTGATAGCATTATGGGGTATTGTGATAGCATTATGGGGTATTGTGATAGCATTATGGGGTATTGTGATGGAATTATGGGGTATTGTAATGGCATTATGGGGTATTGTAATAGCATTATGGGGTATTGTAATAGCATTATGGGGTATTGTGATAGCATTATGGGGTATTGTGATAGCATTATGGGGTATTGTGATAGCATTATGGGGTATTGTGATAGCATTATGGGGTATTGTAATAGCATTATGGGGTATTGTGATAGCATTATGGGGTATTGTAATAGCATTATGGGGTATTGTGATAGCATTATGGGGTATTGTAATAGCATTATGGGGTATTGTGATAGCATTATGGGGTATTGTGATAGCATTATGGGGAATTGTGATAGCATTATGGGGTATTGTGATAGCATTATGGGGTATTGTGATAGCATTGTGGGGTATTGTAATAGCATTATGGGGTATTGTGATGGAATTATGGGATATTGTAATGGCATTATGGGGTATTGTAATAGCATTATGGGGTATTGTGATGGCATTATGGGGTATTGTGATGGCATTATGGGGTATTGTGATGGCATTATGGGGTATTGTGATGGCATTATGGGGTATTGTGATGGCATTATGGGGTATTGTGATAGCATTATGGGGTATTGTAATAGCATTATGGGGTATTGTGATAGCATTATGGGGTATTGTAATAGCATTATGGGGTATTGTGATAGCATTATGGGGTATTGTAATAGCATTATGGGGTATTGTGATAGCATTATGGGGTATTGTGATAGCATTATGGGGTATTGTGATAGCATTATGGGGTATTGTGATAGCATTATGGGGTATTGTGATAGCATTATGGGGTATTGTGATAGCATTATGGGGTATTGTAATAGCATTATGGGGTATTGTGATGGAATTATGGGATATTGTAATGGCATTATGGGGTATTGTGATGGAATTATGGGATATTGTAATGGCATTATGGGGTATTGTAATAGCATTATGGGGTATTGTAATAGCATTATGGGGTATTGTGATGGAATTATGGGATATTGTGATGGAATTATGGGATATTGTGATAGCATTATGGGGTATTGTAATGGCATTATGGGGTATTGTAATGGCATTATGGGGTCTTGTAATAGCATTATGGGGTATTGTGATGGAATTATGGGATATTGTAATGGCATTATGGGGTATTGTAATGGCATTATGGGGTATTGTGATAGCATTATGGGGTATTGTGATAGCATTATGGGGTATTGTGATAGCATTATGGGGTATTGTGATAGCATTATGGGGTATTGTGATAGCATTATGGGGTATTGTGATAGCATTATGGGGTATTGTGATAGCATTATGGGGTATTGTGATAGCATTATGGGGTATTGTGATAGCATTATGGGGTATTGTGATAGCATTATGGGGTATTGTGATAGAATTATGGGGTATTGTGATAGCATTATGGGGTATTGTGATGGCATTATGGGGTATTGTGATGGCATTATGGGGTATTGTGATAGCATTATGGGGTATTGTGATAGCATTATGGGGTATTGTGATGGCATTATGGGGTATTGTGATGGCATTATGGGGTATTGTGATAGCATTATGGGGTATTGTGATAGCATTATGGGGTATTGTCATAGCATTATGGGGTATTGTCATAGCATTATGGGGTATTGTAATAGCATTCTGGGGTATTGTAATAGCATTCTGGGGTATTGTAATAGCATTATGGGGTATTGTGATAGCATTATGGGGTATTGTGATAGCATTATGGGGTATTGTAATAGCATTATGGGGTATTGTAATAGCATTATGGGGTATTGTGATAGCATTATGGGGTATTGTTATAGCATTATGGGGTATTGTGATAGCATTATGGGGTATTGTGATAGCATTATGGGGTATTGTAATAGCATTATGGGGTATTGTGATGGAATTATGGGATATTGTAATGGCATTATGGGGTATTGTAATAGCATTATGGGGTATTGTGATAGCATTATGGGGTATTGTGATGGCATTATGGGGTATTGTAATAGCATTATGGGGTATTGTAATAGCATTATGGGGTATTGTAATAGCATTATGGGGTATTGTGATGGAATTATGGGATATTGTGATGGCATTATGGGGTATTGTGATGGAATTATGGGATATTGTAATGGCATTATGGGGTATTGTAATAGCATTATGGGGTATTGTAATAGCATTATGGGGTATTGTGATGGAATTATGGGATATTGTAATGGCATTATGGGGTATTGTGATAGCATTATGGGGTATTGTAATGGCATTATGGGTTATTGTAATAGCATTATGGGGTCTTGTAATAGCATTATGGGGTATTGTGATGGAATTATGGGGTATTGTGATGGCATTATGGGATATTGTAATGGCATTATGGGGTATTGTGATAGCATTATGGGGTATTGTGATAGCATTATGGGGTATTGTGATAGCATTATGGGGTATTGTGATAGCATTATGGGGTATTGTGATAGCATTATGGGGTATTGTGATAGCATTATGGGGTATTGTGATAGCATTATGGGGTATTGTGATAGCATTATGGGGTATTGTAATAGCATTATGGGGTATTGTAATAGCATTATGGGGTATTGTAATAGCATTATGGGGTATTGTAATAGCATTATGGGGTATTGTAATAGCATTATGGGGTATTGTGATGGAATTATGGGGTATTGTAATGGCATTATGGGGTATTGTAATAGCATTATGGGGTATTGTGATAGCATTATGGGGTATTGTGATAGCATTATGGGGTATTGTGATGGCATTATGGGGTATTGTAATAGCATTATGGGGTATTGTGATAGCATTATGGGGTATTGTGATAGCATTATGGGGTATTGTAATAGCATTATGGGGTATTGTGATAGCATTATGTGGTATTGTGATAGCATTATGGGGTATTGTGATAGCATTATGGGGTATTGTGATAGCATTATGGGGTATTGTGATAGCATTATGGGGTATTGTAATAGCATTATGGGGTATTGTAATAGCATTATGGGGTATTGTGATAGCATTCTGGGGTATTGTAATAGCATTATGGGGTATTGTGATGGCATTATGGGGTATTGTAATAGCATTATGGGGTATTGTGATAGCATTCTGGGGTATTGTAATAGCATTATGGGGTATTGTAATAGCATTATGGGGTATTGTGATAGCATTATGGGGTATTGTAATAGCATTATGGGGTATTGTGATGGCATTATGGGGTATTGTAATAGCATTCTGGGGTATTGTGATAGCATTCTGGGGTATTGTAATAGCATTATGGGGTATTGTAATAGCATTATGGGGTATTGTAATAGCATTATGGGGTATTGTGATAGCATTATGGGGTATTGTGATAGCATTATGGGGTATTGTGATAGCATTATGGGGTATTGTAATAGCATTATGGGGTATTGTGATGGAATTATGGGATATTGTAATGGCATTATGGGGTATTGTAATAGCATTATGGGGTATTGTAATAGCATTATGGGGTATTGTGATAGCATTATGGGGTATTGTGATAGCATTATGGGGTATTGTGATAGCATTATGGGGTATTGTGATAGCATTATGGGGTATTGTGATAGCATTCTGGGGTATTGTAATAGCATTCTGGGGTATTGTAATAGCATTCTGGGGTATTGTAATAGCATTCTGGGGTATTGTGATAGCATTATGGGGTATTGTGATAGCATTATGGGGTATTGTAATAGCATTATGGGGTATTGTAATAGCATTATGGGGTATTGTGATAGCATTATGGGGTATTGTTATAGCATTATGGGGTATTGTGATAGCATTATGGGGTATTGTGATAGCATTATGGGGTATTGTGATAGCATTATGGGGTATTGTAATAGCATTATGGGGTATTGTGATGGAATTATGGGATATTGTAATGGCATTATGGGGTATTGTAATAGCATTATGGGGTATTGTGATAGCATTATGGGGTATTGTGATAGCATTATGGGGTATTGTGATGGCATTATGGGGTATTGTAATAGCATTATGGGGTATTGTAATAGCATTATGGGGTATTGTAATAGCATTATGGGGTATTGTGATGGAATTATGGGATATTGTGATGGCATTATGGGGTATTGTGATGGAATTATGGGATATTGTAATGGCATTATGGGGTATTGTAATAGCATTATGGGGTATTGTAATAGCATTATGGGGTATTGTGATGGAATTATGGGATATTGTAATGGCATTATGGGGTATTGTGATAGCATTATGGGGTATTGTAATGGCATTATGGGTTATTGTAATAGCATTATGGGGTCTTGTAATAGCATTATGGGGTATTGTGATGGAATTATGGGGTATTGTGATGGCATTATGGGATATTGTAATGGCATTATGGGGTATTGTGATAGCATTATGGGGTATTGTGATAGCATTATGGGGTATTGTGATAGCATTATGGGGTATTGTGATAGCATTATGGGGTATTGTGATAGCATTATGGGGTATTGTGATAGCATTATGGGGTATTGTGATAGCATTATGGGGTATTGTAATAGCATTATGGGGTATTGTAATAGCATTATGGGGTATTGTAATAGCATTATGGGGTATTGTAATAGCATTATGGGGTATTGTAATAGCATTATGGGGTATTGTGATGGAATTATGGGGTATTGTAATGGCATTATGGGGTATTGTAATGGCATTATGGGGTATTGTGATAGCATTATGGGGTATTGTGATAGCATTATGGGGTATTGTGATTGCATTATGGGGTATTGTAATAGCATTATGGGGTATTGTAATAGCATTATGGGGTATTGTGATAGCATTATGGGGTATTGTGATAGCATTATGGGGTATTGTGATAGCATTATGGGGTATTGTAATAGCATTATGGGGTATTGTAATAGCATTATGTGGTATTGTGATAGCATTATGGGGTATTGTGATAGCATTATGGGGTATTGTGATAGCATTATGGGGTATTGTAATAGCATTATGGGGTATTGTAATAGCATTATGGGGTATTGTGATAGCATTCTGGGGTATTGTAATAGCATTATGGGGTATTGTGATGGCATTATGGGGTATTGTAATAGCATTATGGGGTATTGTGATAGCATTCTGGGGTATTGTAATAGCATTATGGGGTATTGTAATAGCATTATGGGGTATTGTGATAGCATTATGGGGTATTGTAATAGCATTATGGGGTATTGTGATGGCATTATGGGGTATTGTAATAGCATTCTGGGGTATTGTGATAGCATTCTGGGGTATTGTAATAGCATTATGGGGTATTGTAATAGCATTATGGGGTATTGTAATAGCATTATGGGGTATTGTGATAGCATTATGGGGTATTGTGATAGCATTATGGGGTATTGTGATAGCATTATGGGGTATTGTAATAGCATTATGGGGTATTGTGATGGAATTATGGGGTATTGTGATAGCATTATGGGGTATTGTAATAGCATTCTGGGGTATTGTGATAGCATTCTGGGGTATTGTAATAGCATTATGGGGTATTGTAATAGCATTATGGGGTATTGTGATAGCATTATGGGGTATTGTGATAGCATTATGGGGTATTGTGATAGCATTATGGGGTATTGTGATAGCATTATGGGGTATTGTAATAGCATTATGGGGTATTGTGATAGCATTATGGGGTATTGTAATAGCATTATGGGGTATTGTGATAGCATTATGGGGTATTGTAATAGCATTATGGGGTATTGTGATAGCATTATGGGGTATTGTGATAGCATTATGGGGAATTGTGATAGCATTATGGGGTATTGTGATAGCATTATGGGGTATTGTGATAGCATTGTGGGGTATTGTAATAGCATTATGGGGTATTGTGATGGAATTATGGGATATTGTAATGGCATTATGGGGTATTGTAATAGCATTATGGGGTATTGTGATGGCATTATGGGGTATTGTGATGGCATTATGGGGTATTGTGATAGCATTATGGGGTATTGTGATAGCATTATGGGGTATTGTGATAGCATTATGGGGTATTGTGATGGCATTATGGGGTATTGTGATAGCATTATGGGGTATTGTAATAGCATTATGGGGTATTGTGATAGCATTATGGGGTATTGTAATAGCATTATGGGGTATTGTGATAGCATTATGGGGTATTGTGATAGCATTATGGGGTATTGTGATAGCATTATGGGGTATTGTGATAGCATTATGGGGTATTGTGATAGCATTATGGGGTATTGTGATAGCATTATGGGGTATTGTAATAGCATTATGGGGTATTGTGATGGAATTATGGGATATTGTAATGGCATTATGGGGTATTGTGATGGAATTATGGGATATTGTAATGGCATTATGGGGTATTGTAATAGCATTATGGGGTATTGTAATAGCATTATGGGGTATTGTGATGGAATTATGGGATATTGTAATGGCATTATGGGGTATTGTGATAGCATTATGGGGTATTGTAATGGCATTATGGGGTCTTGTAATAGCATTATGGGGTATTGTGATGGAATTATGGGATATTGTAATGGCATTATGGGGTATTGTAATGGCATTATGGGGTATTGTGATAGCATTATGGGGTATTGTGATAGCATTATGGGGTATTGTGATAGCATTATGGGGTATTGTGATAGCATTATGGGGTATTGTGATAGCATTATGGGGTATTGTGATAGCATTATGGGGTATTGTGATAGCATTATGGGGTATTGTAATAGCATTATGGGGTATTGTGATGGCATTATGGGGTATTGTGATGGCATTATGGGGTATTGTGATGGCATTATGGGGTATTGTGATAGCATTATGGGGTATTGTGATGGCATTATGGGGTATTGTGATAGCATTATGGGGTATTGTGATAGCATTATGGGGTATTGTGATAGCATTATGGGGTATTGTAATAGCATTCTGGGGTATTGTAATAGCATTCTGGGGTATTGTAATAGCATTATGGGGTATTGTGATAGCATTATGGGGTATTGTGATAGCATTATGGGGTATTGTAATAGCATTATGGGGTATTGTAATAGCATTATGGGGTATTGTGATAGCATTATGGGGTATTGTTATAGCATTATGGGGTATTGTGATAGCATTATGGGGTATTGTGATAGCATTATGGGGTATTGTAATAGCATTATGGGGTATTGTGATGGAATTATGGGATATTGTAATGGCATTATGGGGTATTGTAATAGCATTATGGGGTATTGTAATAGCATTATGGGGTATTGTGATAGCATTATGGGGTATTGTGATGGCATTATGGGGTATTGTAATAGCATTATGGGGTATTGTAATAGCATTATGGGGTATTGTAATAGCATTATGGGGTATTGTGATGGAATTATGGGATATTGTGATGGCATTATGGGGTATTGTGATGGAATTATGGGATATTGTAATGGCATTATGGGGTATTGTAATAGCATTATGGGGTATTGTAATAGCATTATGGGGTATTGTGATGGAATTATGGGATATTGTAATGGCATTATGGGGTATTGTGATAGCATTATGGGGTATTGTAATGGCATTATGGGTTATTGTAATAGCATTATGGGGTCTTGTAATAGCATTATGGGGTATTGTGATGGAATTATGGGGTATTGTGATGGCATTATGGGATATTGTAATGGCATTATGGGGTATTGTAATAGCATTATGGGGTATTGTGATAGCATTATGGGGTATTGTGATAGCATTATGGGGTATTGTGATAGCATTATGGGGTATTGTGATAGCATTATGGGGTATTGTAATAGCATTATGGGGTATTGTAATAGCATTATGGGGTATTGTAATAGCATTATGGGGTATTGTAATAGCATTATGGGGTATTGTAATAGCATTATGGGGTATTGTGATGGAATTATGGGGTATTGTAATAGCATTATGGGGTATTGTGATAGCATTATGGGGTATTGTGATAGCATTATGGGGTATTGTGATGGCATTATGGGGTATTGTAATAGCATTATGGGGTTTTGTAATAGCATTATGGGGTATTGTGATAGCATTATGGGGTATTGTGATAGCATTATGGGGTATTGTAATAGCATTATGGGGTATTGTAATAGCATTATGTGGTATTGTGATAGCATTATGGGGTATTGTGATAGCATTATGGGGTATTGTGATAGCATTATGGGGTATTGTGATAGCATTATGGGGTATTGTAATAGCATTATGGGGTATTGTGATGGCATTATGGGGTATTGTAATAGCATTATGGGGTATTGTGATAGCATTCTGGGGTATTGTAATAGCATTATGGGGTATTGTAATAGCATTATGGGGTATTGTGATAGCATTATGGGGTATTGTAATAGCATTATGGGGTATTGTGATGGCATTATGGGGTATTGTAATGGCATTCTGGGGTATTGTGATAGCATTCTGGGGTATTGTAATAGCATTATGGGGTATTGTAATAGCATTATGGGGTATTGTGATAGCATTATGGGGTATTGTAATAGCATTATGGGGTATTGTGATAGCATTATGGGGTATTGTAATAGCATTATGGGGTATTGTAATAGCATTATGGGGTATTGTGATAGCATTATGGGGTATTGTAATAGCATTATGGGGTATTGTAATAGCATTATGGGGTATTGTGATAGCATTATGGGGTATTGTGATAGCATTATGGGGTATTGTGATAGCATTATGGGGTATTGTGATAGCATTATGGGGTATTGTGATGGCATTATGGGGTATTGTGATGGCATTATGGGGTATTGTGATGGCATTATGGGGTATTGTGATAGCATTATGGGGTATTGTGATAGCATTATGGGGTATTGTGATGGCATTATGGGGTATTGTGATAGCATTATGGGGTATTGTGATAGCATTATGGGGTATTGTGATAGCATTATGGGGTATTATAATAGCATTATGGGGTATTGTAATAGCATTATGGGGTATTGTGATAGCATTATGGGGTATTGTGTGTGTAGATTGATGAGGATTTACATGGCTCTTTATTCAGGATAGCAGCAATCCTGAATCCTTAAAAGACATTAAACACCCAAATCCACCAGATGTTGTGTATAAACATAATACCAGAGCAGCAGTTCTATATTAGCTCTCAGTCCAAATTATCTATATATAGAGAGAACGACGAGATGTGGATAGGAAGATATTATCATTATTATGGAAAATATTAATTTAAAATCCAGGAATTTAAAAACTTTAGCTTTCTAGGTCATACCTGTAGGCTACAGTAGGTTGTAACTCTCTAGGTCATGCCAGTAGGCTACAGTAGATTGTAACTCTCTAGGTCATGCCAGTAGGTTACAGTAGATTGTAACTCTCTAGGTCATGCCAGTAGGTTACAGTAGGTTGTATCTCTCTAGGTCATGCCAGTAGGTTACAGTAGGTTGTATCTCTCTAGGTCATGCCAGTAGGCTACAGTAGGTTGTATCCAAGTAGAAACAATTATCAACGCAATGTGGAAAGTGTCGAATTTGGTCAACAACAAAATGAATAGCTTATTTGCTACGTGAGGTTTACTTGATCCAACAGAAGTTTTGTAATGATTAAGTTGTTATGTGGACACGTGACATACCGACAACTTTGATAAAAACACTATAGGAGTTGTCTCCAGATCGCTATGCATATTCATGCTAGTAGCTTAGCATCTCTCTCCATTGAATACAGGCGGTTGACGTCAACCACCCTCATAGAATATAAACAATAGATTACAATAATAAGATGAATCCACCAATCCAAAGAAAGGATAGGCGGGAGCTAGACAACCCACAGTGCCGCTTTGTGGACAACGACTCCCCTTGTTAGGGCGGAGAGACATCTTGTCAGTATATCCATAATCTTTGGTGTAGCCAACCCAACTCTCAAATGGCACTATTGGGGGGCACGGTGTGTAGTAAAACATCACTACATGCCGTGCCCCCCAGTCTGCGGTCAGCAGATAGACCCTTCTCAAATATATATGATATGTCACTTTTTGGAAACGGAACAGAGAAAACAAGGGGTAGCTTGTTCTCTACGTCGTCTGATTCTAGACATATCAGTCATCATCCTGGGCCCTCCGTTGAAGAGGTATTGACGAGCCAACTCCAAATATCCAAAGTAAAAAACGAATTTAAGGCGGTACTTACTGGTGTTAATCAGATCTCCTATCTCCTCTTCATCTTCCAATGTGACAGTAATCTCCCCTTCCTTCTTCACTTCAAAAACGGCATCCTCCTCTTCTTTCACTGAAACGTCTATCTCTTCTTCTTTCACTGTAACAGCCTCACCCTCTACTTCTTGTTTTACTGTCACATCCTCTTCTTCCTTCTCCTCTTTCGCGACAATGTTTAGCCCCAGAGCTTCTTTCTCCGTCCAGCAGACCGCCTCTTCTTTAACGAGAGGGGAGATGTTTAGTGAGCTCATGTTCAGGGATGTTAGCTAGCTAGCTATCATTAGCGACTAGGCTAGTGCTAATTTAACCAGCCAGCTACTGTAGCTGACTAATACAAAATAACGTAATATTAAATAGGTTAACAACTAGATACGACCTAAGTGTGTCGAAAACACAGTAGCTAATATACACCGAAAGCGTGTAAATAGCTTGAATCTTTCGGCTATGTTGGCTAGCAAGCTACCGAGGTGGTTGACGAGCTGTTTATGAAGAACCGTCCACTAGATTATACGTCACGCTGGCAGCGTCGCCTGAAAGACGCACATCGCCGTCTGCTGACTGGAGGGGAAACGCAGTTGAGGATCATATTTTATTTTCAGACAAAGATTATTTTAAATGGATGTAATTAAATAATACCATTATATTGAGACATACAAAGACAGGAATGTGTTGATTGATTAGTACGAATAAAAAATGTTTACCACATATTTAAAGCAGTTTCATTAAGTTATATTACATCTAAATAATTAGCAAGCTACTGTAGGTCTATACTGCTCCTACATGGTGTAACAATACATCATATAGATGTATATAATGAACAGACTAGGTCCATACTGCTCCTACATTGTGTTACAATACATCATGTAGATGTATATAATGAACAGACTAGGTCTATACTGCTCCTACATGGTGTAACAATACATTATGTAGATGTATATAATGAACAGACTTGGTCTATACTGCTCCTACATGGTGTAACAATACATCATGTAGATGTATATAATGAACAGACTAGGTCTGTACTGCTCCTACACGGTGTAACAATACATCATGTAGATGTATATAATGAACAGACTAGGTCTATACTGCTCCTACATGGTGTAACAATACATCATATAGATGTATATAATGAACAGACTAGGTCTATACTGCTCCTACATGGTGTAACAATACATCATATAGATGTATATAATGAACAGACTAGGTCTATACTGCTCCTACATGGTGTAACAATACATCATGTAGATGTATATAATGAACCGACTAGGTCTATACTGCTCCTACATGGTGTAACAATACATCATGTAGATGTATATAGTGAACAGACTAGGTCTATACTGCTCCTACACGGTGTAACAATACGTCATGTAGATGTATATAATGAACAGACTAGGTCAAAATGCTCCTACACGGTGTAACAATACGTCATGTAGATGTATATAATGAACAGACTAGGTCTATACTGCTCCTACATGGTGTAACAATACATCATGTAGACGTACTCTACCGTTCAAAAGTTTAGGGTCACTTAGAAATGTCCTTGTTTTTGAAAGAAAATTACATTTTTCTGTTTTTGCTTTGTCATTATGGGGTATTGTGATGTCATTATGGAGTATTGTGATGTCATTATTGGGTAATGTGATGTCATTATGGGTTATTGCGATGTCATTATGGGGTATTGCGATGTCATTATTGGGTAATGTGATGTCATTTTGGGGTATTGTGATGTCATTATTGGGTAATGTGATGTCATTATGGGGTATTGCGATGTCATTATTGGGTAATGTGATGTCATTATGGGGTATTGTGATGTCATTATTGGGTAATGTGATGTCATTTTGGGGTATTGTGATGTCATTATTGGGTAATGTGATGTCTTATGGGGTATTGTGATGTCATTATTGGGTATTGTGTGTAGATTGATGAGGGGGAAAAAAAGATTTAATCAATTTTAGAATAAGGCTGTAATGTAAAAAAATTTAGAAAAAGTGAAGGGGTCTGAAAACTTCCGAATGCACTGTGTATATAGGGGCAATACTTTGTGACATCACTTCATGAAACAGGAGGTACAAATATATAACATAGGTTCACAATATCAACATTCAGTGAATCAAAATATATGACCAAGCTGGAAGTGTAAACGCCAGCCCAGCCACAATCCTAGAGGTTCACTGATGATCAACCTCCTCCTTCACATCTGACTCCTGATGATCAACCTCCTCCTTCACATCTGACTCCTGATGATCAACCTCCTCCTTCACATCTGAATCCTGATGATCAACCTCCTCCTTCACATCTGACTCCTGATGATCAACCTCCTCCTTCACATCTGACTCCTGATGATCAACCTCCTCCTTCACATCTGACTCCTGATGATCAACCTCCTCCTTCACATCTGACTCCTGATGATCAACCTCCTCCTTCACATCTGACTCCTGATGATCAACCTCCTCCTTCACATCTGACTCCTGATGATCAACCTCCTCCTTCACATCTGACTCCTGATGATCAACCTCCTCCTTCACGTCTGACTCCTGATGATCAACCTCCTCCTTCACATCTGACTCCTGATGATCAACCTCCTCCTTCACATCTGACTCCTGATGATCAACCTCCTCCTTCACATATGACTCCTGATGATCAACCTCCTCCTTCACATCTGACTCCAGTGATCAATCCAGAGCGTCTTCTTTTTGGGGGAATCCCGATGGACGACGTCATCCAATAGGACGTCATCACCACCACCGCCCACAAGTTAATTGTCATTCAGGTTATTAATGGGAAGAACATTAGCAATATGTCCTGTCTGGTAACTTGTCTCGTTCAAAGGATTTACATTGGCATGTGCACAGGGAGAAACCCCATTTCAAAAACTCAGTTGATCTTAAACTGCAGAAACACTTTTGGAAGTCTTTAACTGCATCAAAGTCTGTGGCCTGTGATGTTGGGACAAATGATAGTCCCTTATTATACAAGAGACAAAATTCACAAATTCTACAGCACAACGGCAGAGTCATGTCTTCAGTGTAAAACTAACAATGACTCAATAATCCTTCTGGGAATGTTATGATGTCATAAAGTTATGGGCGGAGTTAGAAAGTTGGCTCTCAGAAGTACAGTTATACAATGTAAAATTACTTTTAATCTGTCTGTCTGTATATTTAAAAACATGGCATTTGAGGGTGCAGTGAGATACCCCAGAGTTTGACGATACTTTTCTCATCAATCATCTTAAATATTATACTTGATTAAACCTGGAAATCAACCAATCCTCTGTTGTTAATTCAATAGAAAGGTACAATGCTTTATTATCTAAAAGTTTAAAGTGACGGAGAGAAATAAAATGGTGCTGATGCGGGCGCTGGCTGTGTTCCAGTGGGTCTGGGCAGGTGTGATGTAGTTAATGGAGATGGAGATGTGTTCTAGTGGGTCTGGGCAGGTGTGATGTAGTTAATGTAGACGGAGGTGTGTTCTAGTGGGTCTGGGCAGGTGTGATGTAGTTAATGGAGATGGAGTGGGTTCTAGTGGGTCTGGGCAGGTGTGATGTAGTTAATGTAGACGGAGGTGTGTTCTAGTGGGTCTGGGCAGGTGTGATGTAGTTAATGGAGACGGAGATGTGTTCTAGTGGGTCTGGGCAGGTGTGATGTAGTTAATGGAGATGGAGGTGTGTTCTAGTGGGTCTGGGTAGGTGTGATGTAGTTAATGGAGATGGAGGTGTGTTCTAGTGGGTCTGGACAGGTGTGATGTAGTTAATGGAGATGGAGGTGTGTTCTAGTGGGTCTGGGTAGGTGTGATGTAGTTAATGGAGATGGAGGTGTGTTCTAGTGGGTCTGGGCAGGTGTGATGTAGTTAATGGAGATGGAGGTGTGTTCTAGTGGGTCTGGGCAGGTGTGATGTAGTTAATGTTTCTATGATGTTGTTGTTTGTATGTGTATGTTTTGTATTGTTTATAAAATATAAAATAAAATATTAAATTAAATTAAAAATACAATTCCAACATTTCCAATACAAAGTTACACCTCACTGTTCTATTTTTGGAGTTATTACATTAAACCAATTAGAATTCAGAAGAATGCCAAAGTCAGGTGTGATGTAATATGGAGGACCAGCCTATTCCATATGATGTAAACTATAACAGAAATAACTTCATGTAGAACTTCAAATTAAACCAATCATTTGCGCTCATGACTTGAGTGATTAAAGTAAACCACAGTTTTGGAAATACATAACAACATCTAACCAAATATCAAAGAACGTTAGATATATACAGTTATCTTAGCCAGCCAGCTAACGTTAGCTATATACAGTTATCTTAGCCAGCCAGCTAACATTAGCGATATGCAGTTATCTTAGCCACCCAGCTAACATTAGCTATATGCAGTTATCTTAGCCAGCCAGCTAACGTTAGCTATATGCAGTTATCTTAGCCAGCCAGCTAACATTAGCTATATGCAGTTATCTTAGCCAGCCAGCTAACGTTAGCTATATGCAGTTATCTTAGCCAGCCAGCTAACATTAGCTATATGCAGTTATCTTAGCCAGCCAGCTAACATTAGCTATATGCAGTTATCTTAGCCAGCCAGCTAACATTAGCTATATGCAGTTATCTTAGCCAGCCAGCTAACGTTAGCTATATGCAGTTATCTTAGCCAGCCAGCTAACATTAGCTATATGCAGTTATCTTAGCCGGGCCAGCTAACATGAGCTATTTAGCCAACTAGCTATTAGCCTAACAAGCGTAGCCAGCCAGCACCGAGACCATTTAGAACCAAACTAACAAAACCTAAACGTGTTTGCAGATCAAAAGATCAGAGACAAACAGAATGATGGGAGAAAATTAACCTTCAGAAGTCATTGATCAATGCTGACTGTCGCCAGCAGTGTCGAACCAGCCCAATACCAAACCAATCAGGTGGTTGTTCGATTAAACGAATCTTCAGACGTCATTGATCACGTGCTGCTGATAAAGTGATACAGGCATCAGCACACTGCTTTGAAGTTTAATGCTTTCAAGGCCTCGTACCTCCGGTATCAAACATAACATCCCCATCGAAAAGTTGACAAAACAAAAAGGGTCTCATATTCACTACATCAGAATATACTGTCATCCATTTTACTATCAAAATATATAAAATTAGCCTGGAAAATGACTCAATGTCCCCCTCTGGTGGCGAAGAAGTATAATACATCTAAACTAACAAAACCGGGCTGATAAACTGGCTGGTGTTCATTAGTTTATAAAACATATACTTTATACATTTGTCATTAATGACCTGCATTGATGAGACACACAGTGTGGATGAATGATCAGTAGTCGACAGGGTAAAAATAGCACTCCTAAAGAAGATGCATTTTCCAGTTAGATACCAACTTGAAAGAGGGAACTTTAGCATAAAACCCACATGGAAAACTGAGATTTGGCAAATAACATATAAAGAGAGGCTTATTTGACACCAAACCAACAACAGTAGTTCCTAAAACATAAATTGCTAATGTATGATTTAAAACGTGGCTTTTAGGATGTAATGTCAACTTTATACATTTCTATCCCAGGACCACTCAATTTTCAAATTCTCAAAAAATTTGCTGTAGATTACCCAGAATCCCATACCTTTATCACTGAGTGTATTACACCGAGTGTAATGTAAACACACGAGCAGCGCAGTGGTCTACGGTACGGCACCTCAGTGCTAGAGGCGTCACTACAGACCCTGGTTCAAATCCAGGCTGTATCATAACAGGCCGTGAGTGGGAGTCCCATAGGGCAGCGCACAATTGGCCCAGCATCGTCTGGGTTAGGGTTTGGCCGTGGTTGGCCGTCAATGTAAATAAGAATTTGTTCTTAACTGACTTGCCTAGTTAAATAAAGGTTAAATATATTTAAAACATGTAGCTTCATTCACCGTTACACCGTTACACTGGCATACAAACTCAGTAGCACAGAGTAGATCATCCATATGACCTTGGGAAATAGTGCATTGTGGGTAGTTTAGAAGATTTCCAGAAATAAGTAAAAAAAAATATGTAATAACGCAAAAACATAACTGTTTGCACTTATAGGTAACCATATCGTGACTACAACTAGCTTACTAAGTCTTTAACCACACTGGTGAGTAAAAACTAATGCTCCCTACACTTTAACTTGTTGTCTGAAGATATAATATACATTTTACTCAACTGCGTTACCCATTCCAGTCAGCAGATGGCGGTCTAGAAATTTAAGGCGACGCTGTTGGTGTGACGTATAATCTAGTGGACGGAACGTTTCTTTCAGCAGCAGCAACAGTTCGTCAGACACCTCGGTAGCTTGCTAGACAAAATAGCCGAACAAATATAGCTCTTTAGACGCTTTAGTGTATATTAGCCACTGTGTTTTAAACCCACTTCTATCGTCTAGTTAGTTATCCGATTTAATTTAATATTTACGGTGTTGTTATTAGTCAGCAAGCGGGCTTGTTAAGTTAGCATTAGCCTAGCTAGCTAACATCCCCGACCATGCGGTCACTAAGCTACTCTCCTGCTAAAGGAGATGAGGATATCACAGTAAAACAAGAAGTAGAGGGTGGGGCTGTTACAGTGAAAGAAGAAGAGAAAGACGTTTCAGTGAAAGAAGAGGAAGACGCGTTCAGAGTGAAAGAGGAGGAGGATGCAGTTTATGGAGTGAAAGAGGAGGAGGAAGAGATGACTGTTACATCGAAAAAGGAGGAGGAGGAAACTGGATATCTGGGCCCGGTTTCCCAAACACATCTTAAGGCATCCAATGGTTCTAACGATGAACTTAGCCATAAGATGGTTTTGGGAAACCGTTCCCTGATTAACACTAGTAAGTACTGTCTTAAAAACAGAGACACAAACTCTGCAGTTGTTGAACTGATGTGTGGTGTTAAAGGGGAAATCTGCAATTGCTACATCCATATTGTGACTTTTAAATTGTTTATTTATAGCCATTGATTCTTGAAGAATATAACACATGCCTCATGAGCTTAGTTCAACTGTTGTGCCCATCAGAACCCCAAATAAGCTTTTTTTACTCCAATGTTTAGAAACAATGTAAATCAACCCTGTATAGCCTCAACATGGTTAAAACTATAATGTTGATATCTTGGATAGTCAGTCCTTGCATCCATAGGTCTGTCTGTCTCTAGTTACATTTCTCCAACCCCATAATCATCTTATTACCAAAACAGTGGTGGAATGACAGATTTGTTATTGTTTGAACTGCAGATTGCTGGGTTGTGTGGATTTTTTAAACAGCAACAAAATGGCTGCCCAGAGACTTGGTTTGGTAAACAGCTGAGGGATGGGGGAAGGAGAAGTGTAACCAATCAAGTGAAAGGGCAAGAGCTGGAAATATTTTACGAAAATACTTTGAGGAACTATTGTCATTCGCAATTGATTTCATTAAGACTTTGTTTACTTGCTGTTTGAGGTGAAGAAAAAATTACTTTGAGAAGCTCCACAACTCATTAGTGGTGCAGCGTTAAGACAATGAGAAGTACTATCAGACATCCCCAAATGGGCACATTTATTGGCCTACATTTGTGTGCAGGCCAGGTAGACTAATCCTACTTCTATATGCGCAATCAGGTGTGCGTCCTTACTCAACATTGACAGGAGTGTTTCAAATGAACGACAATTTAATAAATTGACAAAACTGGCGTATCTTGCGGGGTCAGGTCTGGGTGGTCTGCCAGGGGCTGTTTCATTTAGTATCCGTTTGGGTCAGCATTATGAAAACCTAGTTTCCCTCCTTCAGGGAACAGTAGTTATAGTCAGCTTATGATAAACTTCAACGTAAATACTGGATCTTGCTGTCGGACAATTTTGACAGTCAAATTACAAACATCACGACATGCAACAACAACCAAAGTGCTTCTTCATTCATTACTCTGGTAAAGACAGTTATGCCGTGCTCCATGTTGGATCCAACATCCCTAACAAATTGATGTTTATAATGTTATTGTCTGATTGATTTACTGTAGGGCCTCGTTAGTCTGTTTGGACACAGAGATACTTAGCTCATAATGTGTAGAGAACTGTTCCTTGATGGATAGACTATTATACAAAACACAGAGCTATTTTCCTTTATTCAGGACATTTAGAATGACAACCCATTACAGAGTAGCCTAGTGGGATTATTCACAAAATTATCTAGTGATCAGGTTATGAAATGCCATGACAGACATTTTAGTTTCCATGTTTCACCTGAAATATTAAATTATTTATAGTCCTAGGTCTGTGTTGTTGTTAGGTGAAGTTATGGGCCAATTTGTTCAACACTTCGTGTACAAACCCTCATTGTCAGGCTGATGGAGCCAAAGAGCATTTTACTGGTTGAAGTCGTTTTTAAATATAAAGTAGTACATTTTAGACAATAACACAAACATATCAATCAGGACATTCAAACGAGCCTTACAGTTATAATCCAAAGTAGTGTGAAATGCACTCTAACCTGGAAATGGAGGCTATTTTTGCTGTCCGCCTATGAGAACTCCCCTGAGTTTTCCCCCATGGTGGTGAATTAGTGAATAGACACAGAGCTTAATGTGAGTTTCATTGAGTAGCACTCCTGATCTTGTGCTGTAATATTCAGAATACATTGTGGAAAAACTAAAATCTTGGCTCACCATTTTTGCTCTATGCAGATATACTAAATCCATAACTAGTGGTTTCCTCATTACCAGATATACTACATCCATAACTAGTGGTTTCCTCATTAGCAGATATACTACATCCACAACTAGTGGTTTCCCCATTACCAGATATACTACACCCATAACTAGTGGTTTCCTCATTACCAGATATACTACATCCATAACTAGTGGTTTCCTCATTACCAGATATACTACATCCATAACTAGTGGTTTCCTCATTAGCAGATATACTACACCCATAACTAGTGGTTTCCTCATTACCAGATATACTACATCCATAACTAGTGGTTTCCTCATTACCAGATATACTACATCCATAACTAGTGGTTTCCTTATTACCAGATATACTACGTCCATAACTAGCAGGGAGGAGTTTCTACAACCAGATTGTTTATGCATCGCCCTCGTGCTGCAATTTTAGCTACACAGGGCCAATATTGGAGACCAAAAGTCTCAAGAACATGAATAACTAATTTATAGTCTACAATCTTAGATGTTACTACTAATGTGAAAACAAGACAAAATATGACTTCTTGCTTCTTTTAAGACAATTGTCAAATAATTTTAACATTCATTACAGACATCAATTGTTGTACAACATCATGGTTATGCTGTTGGCATCACCTTTTACAGTGAATTGCCGCTGTTGTGGGCCTTCAATCATCTGTCTGACTTTTTTGTTCACACAGGAGAGAGATGGGACTATCGTGGATCCTCTGGGGAGCCTCAACAACCTCATGATGCTGACGAGGCAGAGAAGAGTCTCTCCACATCAGAACTCCTCCAGAAACACCAGCAGAGACCCACAGGGAAGAAATCTCATTGCTGCTCTGACTGTGGGAAAGGTTGCAAATCTTCATCAGAACTTAAAATACACCAGCGAGTACACACAGGAGAGAAACCTTATAGCTGTGGTCAATGTGGAATGAGTTTTACTACATCAAGCCATCTGACAGTACACCAGAGAACACACACAGGAGAGAAACCTTGTAGCTGTGATCAATGTGGGAAGAGTTTTACTGCATCTGGCTCTCTGACTCTACACCAGAGAACACACACAGGAGAGAAACCTTTTTGCTGTGATCAATGTGGGAAGAGTTTTGCTGCATATGGGACTCTGACTCAACACCAGAGAACACACACAGGAGAGAAACCTTACAGCTGTGGTCAATGTGGGAAGTGTTTTGGTCAATCTGGCCATCTGGTATTACACCAGAGAACACACACAGGAGAGAAACCTTATAGCTGTGATCAATGTGGGAAGAGTTTTGCTGCATATAGAACTCTGACTCAACACCAGAGAACACACACAGGAGAGAAATCTTATAGCTGTGGTCAATGTGGGAAGAGTTTTGGTCAATCTGGCCATCTGGTATTACACCAGAGAACACACACAGGAGAGAAATCTTACAGCTGTGATCAATGTGGGAAGAGTTTTACTACATCTGGCCATCTGACAAGGCACCAGAGAATACACACAGGAGAGAAGCCTAATAGCTGTGGTCAATGTGGGAAGAGTTTTACTACATCTAGCAATCTGACTATACACCAGAGAACACACACAGGAGAGAAACCTTACAGCTGTGATCAATGTGGGAAGAGTTTTACTACATCTGGCAATCTGACTACTGCGGATGGGCCCAAACGGCGGAAGATGCTACCTATCTCAGATAAAGTTAAACTTCTGGACATGCTAAGGGAAGGTAAAAGCTATGCAGCCGTTGCTCGCCATTACGGAATCAATGAATCTTCCGTTCGTTACATAAAGAAGGAGGAAAAAGACATAAGGACGACAGCAGCAGTCAATTTTAATACGAATGCAAAAAGGGTTGTAACTGTCCGCAACAAGACCATGGTACGGATGGAGACGGCATTAGCTCTGTGGATTAATGACTGCAGGAAAAAAAACATAACCCTGGATACAAACGTTATCTGCACAAAAGCGAGAATGCTGTATGAAAACTTTGCTGTCAGTGACGGGGAAGAGGGAGAGGATGCCGGGCCCTCAGCAAGTGCTGCTGACACAGTGGGAGAGGATGCCAGGCCCCCAGCAAGTGCTGCTGACAAAGTGCCAAGCGCATTTAATGCAAGCAAGGGCTGGTTTGAAAAGTTTAAGAAACGCTTTGGACTTAAAAATGTTTGTCTGCACGGTGAGATGGCGTCTGCGGATACCGCTGAGGCAGAAGCCTTCGTGAACAATAAATTCAAGGCGATCATTGAGGAGGGGGGATATAAGCCCGAACAAGTTTTTAACATGGATGAGACTGCCTTATTTTGGAAACGAATGCCCTCCCGCACCTTCATCATGCAGGAAGAAGCCAAAGCCCCAGGATTTAAAGTTCACAAAGACCGTTTGACCCTGGCTATGTGCGGAAATGCCGCAGGTTTCATGATTAAACCGGGGCTGATTTACAGGTCTAAAAATCCCAGGGCGCTGAAAAACAAAAATAAGGATGATTTGCCTGTTTACTGGATGTACAATGCAAAGGCTTGGATGACAAAAGCGCTCAATCTGGATTGGTTCAAAAACTGTTTCATCCCGGAGGTCAAGTGTTATTTGAGAGGAAAGGGACTGAACTTTAAAGTGCTTCTGCTCCTTGACAACGCCGGAGGTCACGGTAATGATTTGGCATATGATGGTGTGCAAATCGAATTTCTGCCGCCAAACACTACATCCCTGATTCAGCCCATGGACCAAGGAGTCATCCGTGCTTTCAAGGCTCTCTATACGCGCAACACCCTGCAACATCTTGTTGACGCTATGGACTCGGATCAAGATTTCTCACTGAAGGACTACTGGCGTGGATACACCATCGCATCGTGTCTCCAAAACATTCAGAGGGCCATTCAGGAAATGAAAACGGAAACTCTGAAGGCCTGCTGGAAAAAACTATGGCCAGAGGCAGTGCAAAACGCAACCGGAGGCTCGCTTGACGAGGTCCACCACTCTGCCGTAGAAACAGCTGTGAATCTGGCTAAACAGATTGGAGGAGACGGCTTTAATGACATGAGTCCGGATGACATAAACGCCCTGATTGATGGAGACGCACAGCCGCTGACCGATGCAGAGCTGGCAGAAATGACAAAGCCACAAAGCGACGATGAAAGAGAAGAGGGAGAAGAGGACACGAGAGATGAGGAGGAAGGACTAACGCTTGGTCGCTTAGCAACCATGGTGCGAATGGCCACTGAACTTAAGCGAGTAGCTGAGGAATGGGACCCTTTGATGAGCCGTTCATTACAGTTCTCCAACGTAATCGATGGTGGCATGTCGGTGTACAAGGATCTTTTTGCAAAGAAGAAAAAAGAGCGACAACAGCTGCCTATCACTATGTTCTTCTCCCGAACAAACACACCTGCACCGCGGGCTTCAGAAGAAGAGAACACTGCAGAGCGCAGTCAGGATGCAGCGGCCCAGTCTGAAGAGCAGTGAAACGGCCTACACGTGAGTCACTGTATTTGTATACATGTAATAGTTGCTAATTGTAAAAAAAAAATTTTTTTCTATTTCGCGGATTTCACTTATCGCGGGTCATTTTCGGAACGTAACCCCCGCGATAAACGAGGGATTACTGTATACACCAGAGAACACACACAGGAGAGAAACCTTATACCTGTAATCAATGTGGAAAGAGTTTTGGTCGATCTGGAGAGCTGACAGTGCACCAGAGAATACACACAGGAGAGAAACCTTACAGCTGTGTTCAATGTGGGAAGAGTTTTGGTCGATCTGGCAATCTGACTCTACACCAGAGAGAACACACAGGAGAGAAATCGTATAGCTGTGATCAATGTGACAAGAGATACTCTGATAAAATATCTCTGATCAAACATCAGAAAATACATACATGAAGGAGTTGTTTCATGATATCAATGAATTAATGTCACATTGTAGAACGTTTTTAACAATGTAGAAGGAGTATTTTTAGGAATTTCACAATGTAGAACCCTAAACGTTTGCCCCATTCAATTGATTTCAGCCTTAGGAAAAATCCAGGCTCTTGAAAGAGTACTATTCATGTGATTTAACAAAAAAGTGACACAAAAAGAGCTGTGTTACACTTACCATGTTGGTGACCCACTTGAATCAAAATGCAACACTTCAAAATGTAGCGATCTGTTTTCTATAAATTGTCCTCTAACCAGGGATGTTCACATTATTCCCAGATTCCATGTGGTTTTTGAGCTGTTAGTTTTAACAGGACATGCAACCTCATCTCCCTCCTCTCGGCACAATTGATTTCAACATGATATCGATGAGTGATTACAAATAAGTGTTGTGTTCCTTTGTTTAGCGACCCCTAAATTTAAATGCATCACTCCAAAATGTAGTTGACTGTTTTCTGCAGGTTGTCCTCTAACCAGTGAGGTAAAATATATCTCCCATTTCCATGTGTTTTTTTAGTTGTGTTAGTTTCAACAGCACATACAACCTGATTTTCCCCCCTAATCGGTATCAGTGATGTATTGCTACTTGTCAAAACAACAGCGTTTTTGGTGTTTGTGCAGTTTATAAAGTGCTTGTTTAAGTAATATGATTATTGTGGCATATGTTAGTGTATATAGTACATTTTATGTTTAGGTTTTCAATTTATCACAAACTGTTTCTGCATTTGGACTATTGATTTGGACACGTTTAAACTGTGACTTTGGGGATATCCCACCTAGCAAAATGTCACTGAAAATAAGACTATGACCGACGTACAATATAAGTTTGGTTTTACTTGAAAGTTGAAAAGAAAACTATTTAATTTCAACGTACTTGCAGCTTATACACATGGACGCAGTATAATAAATCGGTCTATAATCAATTTTATTAACAATCCTAATAAATTGAGTCATAAATATAAAATATATTTGTTGTCCTAAGGGGAAGGTGTTACAGACTTTTTGGTTTTGAGGTTGGACTTTAGCACGTCTTGCTCGTTAGCACGTCTAGCTCGTTAGCACGTCTAGCTCGTCAGCACGTCTAGCTCGTCAGCACGTTAGCATGGCTAGCTCATTAGCTCGTTAGCACGTAGGACGCACTGATTGGTGTCACCTTGTTAGTCAGTATGTGTTACACCCGTGTTACACCTGTGCTGGCTTGTCCATCTCGTTAGTGGGAAGGTGTTTCACCTGAGCTGGTCCAGGTTATATTTAAGAGTGTCTGGCCCAGTGCTCCAGTTGTCTTGATAGATGTGGAGAGTCAACACCTTTAGTTGCTCCACCTTTTTGGTTTGCTTCCTGTCTTTAAGTTTGTTGTGGGTTTTTCTTTTGTTTTCCTCTTCTTGGGCAGATTTAGTGGGTCTCATGGTGGGTGTCTTTTAGGTCCCAGTTGTTGTTACTAGTCAATTTCCAGTGGACACCCCCATAGTGTCTTTCAGAACCCCTTCTAAAAAACAAGCTAATATTTTGGGTTGGATATTGCATCCAATTAGTGTTTTAATGGAATTTCCTTAGAATGTTCATTAGTCTTTTGTTTGTTGTGTACTAAATATTTCTGTTTATTTTAATTTTTTAATTTTTCGTGTGAAGCCATTGTGTTGCATCATGTCTGAAATGTGCTGTATAAATAAAGCTTGATTTGATTTCAACAAATGAACCCAATGACCAATCAACAGACTCTTGGTCCGTCTTAGTATGAAAAACAGTATCACTTTTCCAGCCTGCTGAAGGCGTGGTGGAGTGGTAAACACCACCCCCGGCTCTACCAGGGGCTTGAGGTGGTCTCCCACAGCTCTGCTGGTGGAGTGGTAAACACCACCCCCGGCTCTACCAGGGGCTTGAGGTGGTCTCCCACAGCTCTGCTGGTGGAGTGGTAAACACCACCCCCGGCTCTACCAGGGGCTTGAGGTGGTCTCCCACAGCTCTGCTGGTGGAGTGGTAAACACCACCCCCGGTTCTACCAGGGGCTTGAGGTGGTCTCCCACAGCTCTGCTTATGTCATGTTCTGTGGCCTTGCCGTTCCATTTCTTGACTGCCCCTGCAACACAGAAATAAACGCGCATTTCGTAATGTTATATAAAACATTAAAAGTAATGGATATGAAGCATCTACGGCCTCAGTTACACCTGGCACCTAAATGTGACTTCTGTCATCCGATCACTCTAAACTGCATTAGGTTCAGATCTACCAGGATGGGCCTTTGACATAGTCTGGATGCAGTCAGGCCACTGAATATCCATAAGCAATGTCAAAAGAGATGTGGGGTAAAGTACATTGTACACAAATGACCTTCATAATATCGAAGAACAAATGTGTGTGCCTGAGGGGAAATCAACTTTCATACAGCCAAAAGGGGTGAGAAATTACACCAATATCAGTGGACAATTTGCTCTAATGTAAATAAACATAGACGATGGAACATATTCCCTTTTGCTGACGTGATGAACCACGAAGGGGCCAAAAATATTTACCATCTAAACCATGTGTGACCTCTCACCTCTCTGGCTGTAGAAGTGTTCTTCCTAACCAGTCCCTCAACAGCTCTCTGACTGAGCTCCACCCTCACTGGGTCTTCAGAGGAGAGGAAAGCTGAGGAGGGATGGAAGGGTGAATGGATCAGTCAGTCAAAAAAGTGTAGAGCTGCTGTCTATGTTGTCTGACAAAATCACTATTTTAGTAGTTCATTAAAGTAAATAAGGCTTTATGACTGCTGAATACCAACTATCAATCACTTAGATAATGTATTTTCAGGTAGCGATACATCCTTGGGACGTCCCTAGCACATTGAAGTTGACATTTAAAATGGTTAAGGTTAGGGTTTAGGGTAGGGATGTCCCAAGGATCCCGGATAGCATTGACCACCATGCATTCTTCTGTCTCTTTTACATAGCAGGTGTAAAATAAACAGACAAGACAAGTAGGCATGCAGTGCATTATGGTCATTGTAGTTTAAAAATATAATTTCATTATCCCAATCTGTATGTGGGGTTGTTAGAGAAGAATGTGATTGTCATCCCTAACAATCCATTCTAGCAGCTCATCAGGCTCTGTAAAAGTCTTCATTGATGACGTGTTCCTTCTATTCCAGGGGACAGCAGAGGAACTTCATCGATTCCACTCCTTCATCAATACAAGCAGTGAACATCTAGAATTCACCCTCACCTTTGATGCGCATGAAACAAGTTATCGGATGGTTGGACGATACTGTTCTCATCAATCATCTTAAACACTTAAACTGGAAATCAACCAATCCTCCATTGTTAACGCAAAGAAAGGTGCGACAGAGAGAAATATAATGGTGCAGTTTGAGGCCATGGAGAGTGATGCAGGAGCTGGAGGTGTGTTCTAGTGGGTCTGGGCAGGTGTGATGTAGTTAATGGAGATGGAGGTGTGTTCTAGTGGGTCTGGGCAGGTGTGATGTAGTTAATGGAGATGGAGGTGTGTTCTAGTAGGTCTGGGCAGGTGTGATGTAGTTAATGGAGATGGAGGTGTGTTATAGTGGGTCTGGGCAGGTGTGATGTAGTTAATGGAGATGGAGGTGTGTTCTAGTGGGTCTGGACAGGTGTGATGTAGTTAATGGAGATGGAGGTGTGTTCTAGTGGGTCTGGGCAGGTGTCATGTAGTTAATGGAGATGGAGGTGTGTTCTAGTGGGTCTGGGCAGGTGTGATGTAGTTAATGGAGATGGAGGTGTGTTCTAGTGGGTCTGGGCAGGTGTGATGTAGTTAATGGAGATGGAGGTGTGTTCTAGTGGGTCTGGGCAGGTGTGATGTAGTTGATGGAGATGGAGGTGTGTTCTAGTGGGTCTGGGC
The DNA here is from genome assembly GCF_045679555.1 of Salvelinus alpinus. NCBI lineage: Eukaryota > Metazoa > Chordata > Actinopteri > Salmoniformes > Salmonidae > Salvelinus > Salvelinus alpinus. The sequence continues at coordinate 110,139,144 of NC_092087.1, forward strand.
AGGTGTGATGTAGTTGATGGAGATGGAGGTGTGTTCTAGTGGGTCTGAGCAGGTGTGATGTAGTTAATGGAGATGGAGGTGTGTTCTAGTGGGTCTGAGCAGGTGTGATGTAGTTAATGGAGATGTGTTCTAGTGGGTCTGAGCAGGTGTGATGTAGTTAATGGAGATGTGTTCTAGTTAATGTAGTTATTGTTTGTATGTGTATGTATTGTATTGTTTATAAAATTTAAAACAAAATATTAAAAGTCCCAATGCAAAGTTACACCTCACTGTTCTATTTTTGGAGTCATTACATAAAACCAATCAGAATTCAGAAGAATGCCAAAGTCAGGTGTGAAGTAATATGGAGGACCAGCCTATATCCTATGATGTAAACTACAACAGAAATAACTTTAAATGTAGAACTTCAATTTAAACCAATCGTTTGCACTCATGACTTGAGTGATTAAAGTAAACCACAGTTTTGTAAATACATAACGCCATCTAACCAAATATCAAAGAATGTTAGCTATATGCAGTTATCTTAGCCAGCCAGCTAACATTAGCTATATGCAGTTATCTTAGCCAACCAGCTAACATTAGCTATCTAGCCAACTAGCTATTAGCCTAACCAGCGTAGCCAACTAGTACGGTTATGGTCAGCGAGACCAACTACCGGAGACCAGTTAGAACCCAACTAACAGTAAGCCAAGGTGGAAAAAGTTACAAAACTCCCGTAGTCTAATTCACAGAAAACATGCTGAAAAGTAGTGATGGGGAAACCAAGCTTCCTGAATCTTTGGCTCTTTCCAGCCAATTGTGTCCAAAATAGGTTCATTACTCAAGGCTTTGAGCGACACAGAATTTAGAACAGCCACATTTTTACAGATGAAGTCACACGCCGTAGCAGCGTAGCCATTATGTCATATATTAAACCACTGGCGGTGTTCGAGAGCATCAAATACATGCTGCATTGTGGGTAAACGGTGACTGGCTTACTGATCTATAAATAATAATGAGTAGTTATTTATGATGCAAGGTGATTTGTAAATTAGTCAATCAGCAGTCAGCAGCCACCTGCACTGTCGGCTGCAATGTCGAACGAGCCCAATACCAAACCAATCAGGTGTTCGACGAAATGATTCTTCAGACGTCGTTGATCACGTGCTGCTGATAAAGTGACACTCCTTTGAATTATACCGCTTAGCGACTTCAGTACATGCCTCATAGCTCCAGTCTCAAACTTAACCCCGTTCCTGCTGAAGAAGAGGGGATCTGCTGGATGGAGAAAGAAGCTCTCGCGAAAGAGGAGGAGGAAAAGGAGGCTGTTACAATACAAAAACAAGTAGAAGGTGAGGCTGTTACAGTGAAATAATTCTAACGATGAACGGGCCCTAACAAGTATGTTACAGTGAAAGAAGAGAAAGACGTTTCAGTTAAAGAGGAGGACACTAGTAAGTACTGTCTTAAATACAGAGGCATAAACTCTGTGGTTGTTGAACTGATGTTTGGTGTTAAAGGGGAACTATGCAATTGCTACATCCATATTTAGACTTTTAAATTATTTATTTATAGGCATTGATTCTTGAAGAATAAAACACATGCCTCATGAGCTTTGTTCAACTGTTTACCCCATCAGAACCCCAAATAAGCTTTTTTTCTCTCCAATGTTTAGAAACAATGTAAATCAACACTGTATAGCCTCAACATGGTTAAAACTATAATGTTGATATCATGGATGGTCAGTCCTTTCATCCATAGGTCTGTCTATGAATTTGAGAGTAGTTACATTTCTCCAGCCCCATCCATCATCTTATTACCAAAACAGTGGTGGAATTACAGCTTTGTTATTGGTTGAACTGCAGATTGGTTGATTGTTGTGTGGCTTTTTTAAAGGGGCAACCTAGTTTTTAAACAAACAAAATGGCTGCCCAGAGTCCTGAGCTGTGTTAGAATACTCATACTAACTGCACTATTTGTGAATTAAATTGAGTATATAGTCTGCTTATTGGTCATAGTATGATGTAGTTAGTATGAGTATTCTATTTGTGATGTTAATAGAGTATATAGTCTGCTTATTGGTCATAGTATGGATGTAGTTAGTATGCCAAAAGTTCCCGGATGTCGTACTAAATTCGCCAAAATATGACGTATACACGCAGTACTTTAGGGCCCATAATGCAATTCTTCAGGAAATGGGCGTGGCTTCAACGTTTTCAGATTTGAAGAAAATGGGGGGAAATATGCAGCCGAAGTCCAACGAGAGAGCGGATACAAATGAACTGCTTTAAATAATTATGACAAATGTTGAGCAATGCAATAAAGTAATGACTTTTCAAATAAGTTACCTTACACGTTATGTTAGCTACACTATGTTGATGATACATTTACTAGAAGAGTGAGACCAAGTTGAGATGCTGGACCAGGTGGATAAGGTATGATATAAGGCAGTTTATTAAAGTGTAAAGATATCTGAAATAGCACGGACCCTTTCATCAAGCTCAAATGGAACTATCCGAAAGAAGCCCAGATAACAGAGTGCAATAGACATTTTATACAGCACAGAAAGTAGGTTGAGTCTGGAAGTTCTGGTCCTCTGGTTGGTCCTGATGAGTTGGGCGAGGTCCCCTTCAGGCTAGTATCACTGTCTCATTGGTTCTGAGTAGAGTTCTTTGTCTTCAGAAATGTTCAGCTAAAACAGGAGATTAGGTGTGTGCGTAGATGTTCCTATTTTGACATTTCTGTGTGTCTCTGTAAAATGTTCAGACTGAAGAGGAGATTTTGTGTGTGCGTAGATGTTCCTGTCTTATCAGTGTTTATGAAAGGTTTGCGTCAGCCCTCTGTCCTTGGGTATGTGTGTGTCTCAGTATCTCGTGATATGCAGTACCAGGCACCCTTTTCTTATCAGTCTTTATGAAAGGCCTGTGTCAGCCATCTGTCTCTGGGTGTGTGTGGGTCTCAGTATCTGCTTATGAGTTTGTGAGAAACCCTGTTTGGAAAGAAGTTAGTTATAACAATGTAATAGCAAATATGCTTGTGTTGTAATAAATGATATTTATTACAAATATCCTTACAAAACGCATAGCATATCTTTACAGCAGTATGTACCAGTATGTGAGCTAGCTACCTAACGTTAGTTGGCTACTTATACATCAAACTTGCCAGTATAGTAACTATATTCTAACTAACTACCCAATGTTTATTGACTTGATTAGAGCGCAGAATAACCAATGAATTTAATAACGCTCAACACCCGTTGAATATGGCCGGTGTCAGTAAACATCTGCAAAAAAGCTCAAATTAAATTGTTGCCAGCAGCACAGTTAGTCACCAACGCTCTGGATAACATGAAAACAGCCTAACCAGCTCTGCTAGGGCAAGTAAAATGGTAAGAGTGAGGTTTTCTCTCATTTGTGTCTAGCAAGCTATCCAACGTTAGCCAGTTAGCTTGGGTGTTTTACTGTCATTGTGAGGTCAGAACGCTTGGATCGACCCTACTCCTCAGCCATATAGTATTTGTTTTTCAAACAGTGGCGTTATACGAGCTTATGTTTTGGTTTCTGGTGGGGTAATGCAATTGAAACATTTGAGGCATTTATAAGTTATATTCTTCAAGAATCAATGGTTATATAGTAAATGGGTCTTTCTATAACTGCCAGTGTAGATTTCCTGTTCGGGTCAAATAGTTAAGAGCTGTTGATAAGTCATTGTATAATATTCTGGCAATTCTTTTCATGCCATTACATTAAAGGCGAAAGATGGTCTTTTCTTAGCAAGGTGTTGCTTAAATAATGTTAGCTGCTGATCGCTAGTTAGCGGGCTAGCTAGCTTGCTAAATGTATTAAGAGTCAGAGCAAACGTAGCTAGTTAATACTGCCTGGTACCAGTGCTGGTGTAGGCCTAGATAAGCATGTTTGTGCAGCGGTATCTTATCAGAGAGGAGTAAGTGAAGTATGAATATGTTGGCTAGCTAGCCGGCTACATGAAGTAAGAAACAACATGTAATGTAACATCTAATTAGGGTCAACTGGAAACACTGTCCAACACTTTGGTTCTTACCATGTCTTCTTCTCTGAGGTTTGTCAGACTACACTCATCAGGTGTATTGCTGCCACCTACTGTACGGGGTTGTAAAAAATATCCAAAACGCAAAAAAATGTGGGATTAACAAATCATACTAATTACGTAAAATAAACACGAACCAAATTCACTCCACTACCCTGAATTTCAAACAAAAAGGGTACTATTCAGATCCCTACACAGGTTCAGGAACCTGGGAGGGGTGGAACGTCTTGCAAACTCCTCCAAGCTAATGCGGAAACTGCTAGTTTTGGACGATTCATTTAATTTATTATTGCAATTTATCACTTGCTCTATAAACATAACAAAGTCCACTTTGTTCACTATTCGTGTGTTGGGATCCTTCTCCTGCATGGCTTCACTGCAGACTGTGGGACATGAACTACCTTCTCCTCTCTTCTGCTTCAGCTATTTTCACTGCCTCCACATAGGACACCTGCTGGATGGGCCTGATCATCCTAGCTACTGTGACATCCTTCATCCGTACAGGGCACTCCGGGAACTCGGGAACGTGATTCCCATCACAATTACAACATGCTTCACCTGACTACGACATTTATTCCTTCGACAAACACTGCCACGTGTCCAAACTTTTTTACAATTGTAACACTGCAGCGGCTTCTGTATATCTCACTTAACCAGGTTTTACATAAGATGGGAGAACCACTTCACCAAACCACAGTAAAACCTTCCGTCTATCATTCATTTTAATCAACGTGCGTCTACCTGAAATGTTTAACCTAAACCACACAAAGCTTTCTCCTTTTGCGCTGTTGACACACAATCAGTATCATACCGCTCCTGGTCACTCGAACCGATTCCACTTTACCCAATTCATCCTTCACCATCTTTGAGACCGTTAACAGGTCACCCACAAAAACATCCTTGCTGATGATTCCCACTCTGACCCTAAACTGCTGTTCATTACCAACTTTAGCCCTTTTCACGCCACTGTTCTTCACCATCGTTCACTCAGTCTCACCAACTGTACAGAGTCAATGTGAGGGGGCACTGGTTAGTTGAGGTAATATGTACATGTAGGTAGAGTTAAAGTGACTGTTCTTCACCATCGTCCACTCAGTCTCACCAACTGTACTCACGCCAAGAGAATCCCACAATGCTTCCTCCATTGCTCCTCCAGTCATCCCTGGAATCCCTCGCTCTGTGCTGTGAAAGATGTGAGAGTTTGTGTTCTCAAAGTAGCATCTATATTGTTCTCATTCCAGCACATCTGTTGCTTCACCAACTTGTTATCCCTTTCATCTGCAATACTTGCTGTCATTTCCCTTCCTGATTTCCCTCTCTTGGATGTCTCCACCACGCTCCTATTCTGTCAGTAATTCCTCCCTGGTTTATTAATTGGTAGTCATGTCAAACAACAATATATTCAAGGTGCTGCACATTCTATTCCAAATCTAGAATTAGAGTTGTCATTATGTTTCCATGATTTCAACAGTTCACCAGTTAACTAAGCCTATAATGTGGACACCAAGGATGTGGATACCAAGGAACTTGAAGATTTCAACTGCTCCACTACAACCCCTTTGATGAGAATGGGGAGTTGCTCAGTGTTTAGTCCCAGGGTCCTTAGCTTAGTGATGAGCTTTGAGGGTACTATGGTGTTGAACGCTGAGCTGTAGTCGATGAATAGCATTCTCACATGGGTGTTCCTTTTGTCCAGGTGGGAAAGTGCAGTGTGGAGTGCAATAGAGATTGCATCATCTGTGGATCTGTTGGGGTGGTATGCAAATTGGAGTGGGTTTAGTGTTTCTGGGATAATGGTGTTGATGTGAGCCACGACCAGCCTTTCAAAGCACTTCATGGCTACAGACGTGAGTGCTACGGGTCGGTAGTCATTTAGGCAGATTACCTTAGTGTTCTTGGGCACAGGGACTATGGTGGTCTGCTTGAAACATCTTGGTATTACAGACACAGACAGGGGATGACAATGTCAGTGAAGACCCTTGCAAGTTGGTCAGCGCATGCTTGGAGTACACGTCCTGGTAATCCGTGTGGCCTTGTGAATGTTAACATGTTTAAAGGTCTTACTCACATCGGCTGCGGAGAGCGTGATCACAAAGTTGTCCGGAACAGCTGATGCTGTCATGCATGTTTCAGTGTTACTTTCCTCGAAGTGAGCATAGAAGTAATTTAGCTGGTCTGGTAGGCTCGTGTCACTGGGCAGCTATCGGCTGTGCTTCCCTTTGTAGTCTGATGTGGAAAGCCCTGCCACATCCGACGAGGGTTGGAGCCGATGTTCAAGTGGTATATCAATCTCCCCAGGGTAGCAGTAATACGTTGAGAGATTTGTTCACAAAGGGTTACCCCTCCCATAGGTGGCTCATTATTGGGATTCATTGCTGATTCCTACCTGTAGCTCACTATGAAGTGTCTAGTGATACAGGTTAAGGTCTCTGTTGGAGATTGGTGGTTGGTAGTGGAGTCGAGGGAACAAGCAGGGTTGGACACGGCCATGTTATTATCCCACGCAGTCTCTGTGGTTCATTTGAACCCCGTTCCTGGGAATTAGATTTGATTACAAATCGTCCCAGTCTGTTACCACAGAAGGGGTCCGTTTGTCCCATTTCCAGCAAGGTTACGAGGCGCTTTGTCATTTCCAGAGTCAGTTTATTTTGGTACTGTCCATATGTAGCTTGTTTTTGGTCACAGAATGGCTGAATAAGTGCAACATATTACCTGGAGCTAACTATGCAGAGCATAGCACATGTCGAATGACTTTAGCTTCCCTCCAGGCCTGAGGGCACACGCTCTCTAGTAGACTTAAATTAAAGATACGGAAAATAGGAGTGGCAATATAGTCCGCTATTATCCTCAGTAATTTTCCATCTAGATTGTCAGACCCCGGTGGCTTGTCATTGTTGATAGACAACAATAATTTTTTCACCTCTTCCACACTGACTTTACGGAATTCTAAATTACAATGCTTGTCTTTCATAATTTGGTCAGATATACTTGGATGTGTAGTGTCAGCGTTTGCTGCTGGTATGTCATGCCTAATGAAAAAATCATAAAAGTAGTGGGCTTTGTGATGAATGAGCCGTCTGATTCAGTACATTTTTCCCCAAAATTGTATGTAAGGTTCTCCAAAGCTTTTTACTGTCATTCTTTATGTCAATTGTCTTTGTTTCATTGTGTCGTTTTTTTATTTTTATTCAGTTTAGTCACATGATTTCTCAATTTGCAGGATGTTTGCCAATCGGTTGTTCAGCCAGACTTATTTGCCATTCCTTTTCCCTCATCCTTCTTTACCATACCATTTTTCAATTCCTCATCAATCCACTGGGATTTAACAGCTTTTACAGTCATTTTCTTAATGGGTGCATGCTTATTAGTAACTGGAATAACCAATTTCATAAATGCGTGCAGCGTCTGGTTGCTCCTCATTACACACCACAGAGCAGCAAATATTCTTTACATCATCAACATAGGAATCACCCGTTTTATTAAAGAATTGAGACACACAAATGACTGGAGGGAACCAGAGATCAAGATAGCCTAACCATAAGGAAAAAAACTCTTCCTTAGCATTCCCCTCACGCTGTGGCTGGTCTTCGTAAATTCTGACGTTATGCTCCTGAAGTTTCCAGTAATAGGCTACAACAGCAGTCGGCAACCTTTTCCATTTGCAGTGCCAATTTATCTGACCATTTCTACTGATCTGGTGCCAGTTATGATTTTCATATTCACATTTTACTGGAACAGTTTAATTTAATTTATAATAGTAATAACAATTATAATAGTCTTTGTATCTCAAAATCATTGTCTGTGATTAATCTACATTCTATCTAAATGAAAATTATACAAATCTAAATAACTTTTATTGCCATTGCCAACTATGTAAAAATAGCCTACATAAAGCCAACAAATAAAAACAGCTAGAAAATATCCAGATAAAAATAAATCACATTGGCTGCGCATGGCCTGTCTACATAGAACTTGAAACATTGTATCAACTATCACCTAGGTCAGTCCGAAACTTGATATAAAATATTCTGGGCCCTGAGAGTTTCCCGTGCCAGTGAGTTTGGGACAGACACAGCTGTAGGCTATTTGTGTAAGGGATAAGAAGTAATAAGGTATTTTATGACATTTCCACTGGATCAGAGCATTACATTTTTCCCTTTCATGTCAAGTGTTTATCAAGAGTGAGAGCTGGAAATATTTTACAAATACTTTGAGGAACTATTGTCATTCGCCAATTGATTTTAGTAAGACTTTGTTTACTTTCTGTTTGAGGTGAAGAGAAAATTACTTTGAGAAGCTCCACAAATCATTAGTGGTGGTGTGTAAATACTATCAGACATCCCCAAATAGGTGCATCGCTCTCTGCCCTTTGTGTTTGCTAAAACGCAATTTGGTTGCAGAAACTCCTCCAAGCTAATGCGGAAACCGCTAGTTATACCATAGACCTACTGTAGGACCAATAACTTCACCTAACAACAACATAGACCTACTGTAGGACCCATAACTTCACCTAACAACAACATAGACCTACTGTAGGACCCATAACTTCACATAAAACATAGAACAACAACATAGACCTAGACCTACAGAAAGGTGCCTATATTGGAGACCAAAAGTTGTCTGGCACACTGCTTTGGATTTCAACAACTTTAAAAACATATTTCTAGCATACAATCGTTGATGTTACTACTAATGGGAAAACAAGACAAAATATGACTTGTTGTTCACTTGACTGTCTTAAGACAAATGTCAAATAATTAACATTCATTACAGACATCATTGTTTGTACAACATCATGGCTACGCTGTTGGCATCAGCTTTTTACAGTGGATTTTTGCTGTTGTGGGCCTTAAACCATCTGTCTGACTTTGTTCACACAGGAGAGAGACGTGACTATAGTGGATCCTCTGGGGGGTCTCAACAACCTCATGATGCTGACGAGGCAGAGAAGAGTCTCTCCACATCAAAACACCTCAAGAAACACCAGCAGAGACCCACAGGGAAGAAATCTCAGTTCTGCTCTGACTGTGGGAAAGGTTGCACATGTTCATCAGAACTTAAAATACACCAGAGAACACACACAGGAGAGAAACCTTATAGCTGTGATCAATGTGGGAAGAGTTTTACTATATCTAGCTCCCTGACTTCACACCAGCGAACACACACAGGAGAGAAACCTTATAGCTGTGATCAATGTGGGAGGAGTTTTACTACATCAAGCTCTCTGACTATACACCAGAGAACACACACAGGAGAGAAACCTTATAGCTGTGATCAATGTGGGATGAGTTTTACGGCATCTAGCTCTCTGACTGTACACCAGAGAACACACACAGGAGAGAAACCTTATACCTGTGATCAATGTGGGAAGAGTTTTACTATATCTAGCTCTCTGACTGTGCATCAGAGAACACACACAGGAGAGAAGCCTTATACCTGTGATCAATGTGGCATGAGTTTTACTACATCTAGCCATCTGAATCGACATCAGAGAACACACACAGGCGAGAAACCTTATATCTGTGATCAATGTGGGAAGAGTTTAACTACATCTAGCCATCTGACTGTACACCAGAGAACACACACAGGAGAGAAGCCTTATACCTGTAATCAATGTGGAAAGAGTTTTACTCAGCATACCAGCCTGATAGTACACCAGCGGACACACACAGGAGAGAAACCTTATACCTGTAATCAATGTGGAAAGAGTTTTACTCAGCATACCGGCCTGATAGTACACCAGAGAACACACACAGGGGAGAACCAGAGAACACACACAGGGGAGAAATCTTATAGCTGTGATCAATGTAGGAAAAGATTTGCCAGATCTATCTATCTAACTTTCCACCAGAGAACACACACATTAGAGAAATATTTTGTCTGTGACCAATGTGGGAAGAGATTTACCAGATTTCGCTATCTAACTATACACCAGAGAACACACACAGGAGATAAACCATATAGCTGTGATCAATGTGGGAAGAGTTTTAGTACATCTGGCTGTCTGACAGAACACCAGAGAACACACACAGGACAGAAACCTTATAGCTGTAATGTATAGCAGAGATAATCTGATAAAGGATCTCGGATTCAACATCAGAAAATACATGTTGTTGTTTCATGATATCAATGAAATAATGTTTTTAATATTGTGGAAGTATTTTAGTAACGTCAAAATATAGAATGTTTTAACATTGTAGTAGCAGTATTCTAATGATGTCACAATATAGAATGTTTTAACATTGTAGTAGGAGTATTTTAATAATGTCACAATGTAGAATGTTTTAACATTGTAGAAGGTGTATTTTAATGATGTCACAATGTAGAATGTTTTAACATTGTAGAAGGAGTATTTTAATGATGTCACAATGTAGAATGTTTTAACATTGTAGAAGGAGTATTTTAATGATGTCACAATGTAGAACCCTAAACGTTTGTCCCCTGTTCTATTGATTTCAACATGATATGGATATTAGCCTCAGGGGGAAATCCAGGCTCTGAATTGAAAGAGTACTATTTATGAGATTTAACAAAATGTGACTAACAAAAATAGAGTTGTGTTACACTTAACACGTTGGTGACCCACTTGAATCAAAATGCAACACTTCAAAATGTTTAGGTTTTCAATATATCCCAAACTGTTTCTGCATATTGGTTATTGATTTGGACACGTTAAAACTGTGTTTTGACATTGCGCTATTCCCACTTAGCAAAATGTCATTGAAAAGACGTTGAAAAGAAGACTATCCCCGAAGTCCAATATATGTTCGGTTGAAAGTGAAAGTTAAAAAATATGTATTTTCGGGTCGTTTTTTAAATTACTTGAAAACAACTTAATTTCAAGGTACTTGCAGCCTAAACACATGGACGCAGTATAATAAATTGGTCTATAATCAATTTTATTAACAATCCTACATCACTCCAGTATTTATTGACTACATTCAAGTGCTAATTGTCTTTATTCCACTACTGAAGAAGCATGATTCAAATCACCTCATATATTCAAACATTCAGCCTGACAAAAGATACATGTTTTATTATTCCATGCCTCACCATTAAGTTAATTATTGCCAATACATATTAACAAAGGGGTGTACATTTGCTTTTGATATTTACAATTCATGTAACATTTAGTCATAATTATTGATGCAACCAGCTGACAATTTTTGGGTAAAATTATATTGAAATTGTTATCCTGCTTTTAGAATATCAGGGATCATTCTCAGATGTACCAACCCACATGTACTAGAGCATGACATTGGGGACTGGGCCCCGATCCAACAACATGCCTATCGAGTGAACCCTGAAAAGAGAAGCTCGGGATATTGCAGGAGCTCTTGAAATCATGACTAATACAATTTGATTTGAGTTTTGTTTGGTCTTTCCAAGGCGATGAGAGTTCTAGAAGCTAGTGGGTTTTAGGAAGACGAGAGTTCTAGAAGCTTGTGAGTTATAGTTAGTAGAAAGTAAAATATTTTTTTTTATATGATTGTATATATTTTTTTCATTTATGTTTTGAGGTTGGACTTTAGCACGTCTAGCTCGTTAGCACGTCTAGCTCGTTAGCACGTCTAGCTCGTTAGCACGTCTAGCTCGTTAGCACGTAGGACGCACTGATTGGTGTTACCTCGTTATTCAGTATGTGTTACACCTGTGCTGGCTTGTCCATCTCGTTAGTGGGAAGGTGTTTCACCTGAGCTGGTCCAGGTTCTATTTAAGAGTGTCTGGCCTAGTGCTCCAGTTGTCTTGATAGATGTGGAGAGTCTCCACCTTTTTGGTTTGCTTCCTGTCTTTAAGTTTATTGTGGGTTTTTCTTTTGTTTGCCTCTTCTTGGGCAGATTTAGTGGGTATCATGGGTGGTGTCTTTTAGGTCCCAGTTGTTGTTACTAGTCAACTTTCAGTCGACACCCCCATAGTGTCTTTGAGAACCCCTCCTAAAAAAAAAGCTTATATTTTGGGTTGGATATTGCATCCAATTAGTGTTTTAATCAATAGCATTTCCTTAGAATGCTCATTGGTCTTTCAGTTGTTAATCTTCTGTTTTTTTTATCCTGTTATTTTTGTGTACTAAGTATTTCTGGTTATTTTCATTGTTTTCTCCTGTGAAGCCATTGTGTTGCATCCATGTCTGAAATGTGCTGTATAAATAAAGCTTGATTTGATTTTAAGAAATGAACCCAATGACTGATCAATCAACAGACTCTTGGTCCATCTTTGTATGAAAATCAGTCTTAATCCCACTTTTCAAGCCTGCTGAAGGCGTGGTGGAGTGGTGAACACCACCCCCGGCTCCACCAGGGGTTTGAGGTGGTCTCCCACAGCTCTGCTTATGTCATGTTCCGTGGCCTTGCCGTTCCAATTCTTGACTGCCCCTGCAACACAGAAAGAAACACATTTAGTCATATTATATGAAACACTCAAAGTAATGGATGTGGAGCATCTATGGCCTCAGTTACACCTGGCACCTAACTGTGACTTCTGTCATCTGATCACTCCAAGCTGCATTAGGTTCAGATCTACCAGGATGGGCCTTTGACATAGTCTGGATGCAGTCAGGCCACTGAATATAAATAAGCAATGTAAAGAGATGGGGTGAATGAGTTGGGAAAAGAACATTTGACACAAATTACTAACATAATATCAAAGAACAAATGTGTGTGCCTGAGGGGAAATTAACTTTCATACAGCCAAAAGGGGTGAGAAATTACACCAATACAATTTGCACTAACGTAAATAAACATAGATGATGGAACATATTCCCTTTTGCTTACGTGATGAACCACTAAGGGGACAAAAATATTTACCATCTAAACCATGTGTGGCCTCTCTGGCTGTAGAAGTGTTCTTCCTAACCAGTCCCTCAACAGCTCTCTGACTGAGCTCCACCCTCATTGGGTCTTCAGAGGAGAGGAAGGCTGAGGAGGGATGGAAGGATGAATGGATCAGTCAGTCAATAAAGTGTAGAGCTGCTGTCTGACAAAATCACTATTTAGTAGTTCATTAAAGTAAATAAGGCTTTATGACTGCTGAATACCAACTATCAATCACTTATATCATGTATTTTCAGGTAGAGATACATCCTTGGGACGTCCCTAGCCCATTGAAGTTGACCTTTAAAAGGGTTAAGGTAGGGTTTAGGGTAGGGATGTCCCAAGGATCCCAGATGGCATTGACCATTGTGCATTCTTCTGTCTCTTACATAGCAGGTGATGGGTTCTGACTTCTGAACTTGAAGTCCCTGGTTCGAGCCCAGGGCTGTTACACATTATTCAGTCTCTTTTACATAGCTGGTGTAAAGGAAAGACAGACAAGACAAGTAGGTGCGCAGGTCATTATGGTCATTGTAGTTAAAAAAATGGCATCTAATTATACCAATCTGTGTGTGGGGTTGTTAGAGAAGAATGTGATTGTCATCCCTAACAATCCATTCTAGCACCTCATCAGGCTCTGTAAAAGTCTTCATTGATGACGTGTTCCTTCTATTCCAGGGGACAGCAGAGGAACTTCATCGATTCCACTCCTTCATCAATACAAGCAGTGAACATCTGAAATTCACCCTCACCTTTGATGTGCATGAAACAAGTTACTGGACATGTTGATTAAGAGGGAGGGGGGTGGTTTTAGCACAGACCTATACAGGAAGCAGACGGACAGGAATTCCCTGTTACGCGGAGACAGCTTCCACCCTACACCCCTAAAAAACAATTGTAATACTTGAGTAAAGAAAACATTTAAAATGTAAATTTGTAATTTTAATTTTGTAAATTTAAAACAAAAAACCTAACTGTTTGTCCTTGTAGGTAACCAGATCGTGACTACAACTAAGTTACTAAGTCTTTAACCACACTGTGTTGTTACACTGGTGAGTAAAAACTCATGCTTCCTACACTTTAACTTGTTGTCTGAAAATAAAATGTAAATTTTCGTCAACTGCGTCTAGTCAGCAGATGGGGCGCCATAACATCCATAACAACTACAGGTCAAACAGGAAAATGGTTCACATCGTTTTTCCACCATTCATTTTCACCATAGGGCTGTGTTTTGTTTAGGCTCACCCTGGTGTGACGTTTTGATAACCATGTAAATCTCTCTAGGACAAGGTGACTGAGGGTGAATGTACACTAGATAAATGGCGGTAAACTGCTGTGTGCCGCTCTGCCTGCCCGTTGTGACTCCGTCAAGAATTCAGCAGAGCAAGTTTGTATGAAGGTCTGGTTATTAAATGGGTTCATAGTTCAATAGTAATATCCTCTAAAACGCTCTGGGGACAAACTTTGCTGCCCTGTTTCCAGTTGTCCACATGGCTGGGAGAACCTCTTCAAGTAAGGAAATAGATTTGGAAAATGTAAAAACAACGATGTATTATTAGCTAACTAGCTACAGTGCAGGCTAACTCAAACGAGCTGCTAAATGAGCTAGCTAGCTGTCTAACCAACTTCAAATACTGTATAGATAGATAGCTAAGTGAATTAAATATCATCAGCTGTCTAACTTCATATTAGCTAGCTATCTTGATGTATTTATCACTGTAAAAAACAAACTCCAATGCATTTGTAGGTAGCTAGCTAACAGCCATGGAGGGTGAAAGGATAGCAGCCCCAACTGTCAGTGAGAGAGGAGGCTATTCTGGATAGGGCAGGTACTTTTGTGTTGTTCCTGACCCTAGAAGTGAGGATGAGGGAATGGCTGGATGAGTGTTTCAGACAGAGATAATAGTAACATAATATTCAGTGTGGTGTAATTTGACTATAATGAAGTGTGTTTCTTGTGAGGTTTTCTGTCCTCAGATAAAGAGCGCTATGAAAGCCAGTCTACATATGAAGAGGTCCCAATGAAGAGCAGTGGTTCTCAGTCCTGGGGACTCAAAGAGGCACATTGTTGTTTTTGCCTCAGCACTGCACAGCTGATTCAAATGATCAACTCATCATCAAGCTTCAAGTGGTATTTATGTATTCATTTGTGATGTCATCCTTGATATGATCCTGTTATTGTCACATGCTACACATGTACATATGTGTGCCCATGCATGTATCAATCCAATGTTATCATGATTTGTTATCAGGGATATTATACTTTAGTAATCCACAATGACCTGGTGATGTAACAGTCTAATAATTACATTGTCTTCCGTATTCCTACAGATACCTTGTAACTGGAGATTCCTGCAAAACGATTGCCTACAGTTACCGTGTAGGGCACTGCAAGGTTGGGTGACCAGGGTCATCTGGGACTGTCTCCTGGAGGAACTCAGATGTGTGAAGGCTACCTGTGTCCTGCGTAACTTCATGAGGATGGACACGAGAACCAGGAGGGGATCTGCAGCTCGCCGCCGTGTCCCAGAGGAGGAGTCTGCTGCTCTGCAGGATGTTTCAAGGATGGGGTCCAACAACGCAGCAAGAGAGGCAATCCGTGTGCAGGAGATCTTCACCTCCTACTTCTTCAAAGAGGGTGCTATTCCCTGGCAACACCATAGACCACACTATGCACAACCAAAGGCTCTTTTAAGAGGGTGCTGTTCCCTGGCAACACCATAGACTACACTATGCACAACCAAAGGCTCTTTTAAGAGGGTGCTGTTCCCTGGCAACACCATAGACTACACTATGCACAACCAAAGGCTCTTTTAAGAGGGTGCTGTTCCCTGGCAACACCATAGACTACACTATGCACAACCAAAGGCTCTTTTAAGAGCCATCCACATTGCAATAAGAGTATTCTTCCATTTACTTAGCTATGTCAACTGCAGTTATTCAATTCACAGTGTCTCTCCCTTTGATTTCTACTTCTCATGTGAGGGTGCTGTTTAGGTAAGGGTGTGATGTCTGTGCAAAAACAAAACAGGCTGTTTTAAATCACTAATATTGAAAAAACGTAGAACAATTAGACACTCTATAACCCACACCTACACACTCATGTATCAATCTGATTGATGGATTGTGTTGTGCAGTAAGCAGGTTCAGGTGTATAACTGTGGCTCCTTCCACCTTCAAAGAATAGGCAAGAGGGCCAACCATGGAGAATAGTAAGACACTTCATTATTTCTATAACTACGCTATATTGTTTGTCCTTGTGTGTCCGTTCATGTTTTTCAGCATAAAGTACTCTGCAGCCACTTAGTGTGGTGTGGACACCAGGTGAGGCCACACACAGATTCCTGTTGAACACTGTGGCTTTAACTACCTTATTTTCTCAATAACAGTCTCTCTCCTTCACTTCATCCCTCTCTCCGCTTCTCCCTAAATCCTCTAGGTTATATCAGCTGTGTCGGTGAACCCCTCCTGCATCTGAACTGGCTACATCGAGGGCACAGCATGATCAGAGGTGAGAGGTCACTTGGTCAGGACAACAGGAAGTATTATTAAAGAAATGCTTTACATTGAAATACAGACAGAGATGCAGTAGTCCCAGAGTTAATGATCCCAGGTCAGTTTATATTATACAGGAAATATTATTAAAGAGATGCTTTACATTGAAATACAGAGAGATGCAGTAGTCCCAGAGTTAATGATCCCAGGTCAGTTTATATTATACAGGAAGTATTATTAAAGAGATGCTTTACATTGAAATACAGAGAGATGCAGTAGTCCCAGAGTTAATGATCCCAGGTCAGTTTTGCATTTCACCTCCTGATTGATGATTAACAATGTTAGAATAAAAAATTAAAACACAAGGCTTAAACATGCTCTCTCTCTCCATCTGTCTCTCATCTGCAGATATGTTTTGATGTGAGAGGATGCCAACCCCCAGTCCCATCATCGCCACCTCACCTGCTTTTAAGATAACCTTTGGGCCGACTAGAGACACTATTATGTAATTGTGATGAACTGAGAGAATATTTAGGTAGCACTGTGATTCATTAATCATGTGCTGCCTTCCCTGCTCCTATGTGCTTACCTCTTTCCCTTTCTGTCTTTTACACCTCTCTCTCCACCTCCTCTTTCTTCCTCTGTTTTTATAATGCACAACAGATGTGCATTGAAGTACAGATTGAACTTGTATTTATAACACTTGGACAATGAGCTTTTCAAAAAAGCGTTTCACATTCTCTACTGGTTGAAATGAAGTGTAATGTGATGAAATACTCCACCTATCCTGTGTTTATCAGATCAATGCAGATGAAGGGCATTAGATGTTGAGATGAACCGGTGTTGGAGTATTTACATGATGCATAGGAAGTGTAGTGTTCTGTTTTAACATTATATTTCTGTATATATGAATTAACTAGTTAAATCCTGTTTCTAGTCTATTAGTTACAATGTGTAACCATTGATGTCCCAGGACCAAGATTGGTAAACACTGTTGAAGTGTATAATTGTAATACATACATGCAGACACAGCATCATTCAAATACTGGAATTTGATTCTCCTGGTATTGGATATGACTGAAAAATAATCTCAAAGACATTCATACCTAAACTGCACCTTTATTTGCCAAGGTAGAGTACATGATCATTGAATATATTAAATGTACAGGCTACAATGTGGGGATCTCATGCATGGTAATAACTACATGTAAATAAGACGTGCATCCTTGGCACAACATGATATTATATTCTACTCAGTCCATAGGCTTCATTAATGTCATTCAGGCTGTTTTGAAGTTGATACAACTGGCTATGATAGCTGAGGTTCATAGCTAGGTTCTGAACTAATATGTATACCAAACGTTTGGGTCCATACACAGATCGGCTAGATAGCTAGCTACACATCCATAGGCATAGAGGGATTTTAATCATCCACTGCACAATAAGCAAGAACATAGCTAGCTACGTTATTTCATCTATCTGCATGGTAAATATCAGCAAGGAAAGCTTACAAAATTGTACATTCAATTTGCAGTAAATTCTTCAGCAAGCTAGATTCTATACATCCACTGTTTCACAAATCAACCGCCTGGTTTGCTGGTTGTTTCAGGAGTCCCTAAAACAACCAGAATTACAATTTCATACTCATGTCACAACACCCATAAAGCTAGTCAGCTAGCTGGCTAATGTTAGCTGGGTCAGCTAGCTGGCTAATGTTAGCTAGTCAGCTAGCTGGCTAATGTCAGCTACCTTGCTAAATGGCGATTTTCATAAATTAACTTTATGATAAAAAAATGCATAATCATTTGTCTCTACATGAACTAACATTCCTGTCAACTGTACATGTTTTTTGCATGATTCGTTATGACGTTATAATCCCTTACAGTTGCTTCCATTCTAGTATTTCTGTCCGCCACCTTTGATTCAGTTCAGTTCTGTGTAGGGGTACCCCTCTCTTCTAGTATTTATGTCTGCCATCTTTGATTCAGTTCAGTTCTGTGTAGGGTTACCCCTCTCTCCTAGTATTTCTATCCGCCATCTTTGATTCAGTTCAGTTCTGTGTAGGGGTTCCCCTCTCTTCCATCTTTGATTCAGTTCAGTTCTGTGTAGGTTTTCCCCTCTCTCCTAGTATTTCTATCCGCTTCTTTAGTTCAGTTCTGTGCACATTTGTGGCCTGCTGGAGGTAATTTTGCAGGGCTCTGGCAGTGCTCCTCCTTGCACAAAGGCGGAGGTAGCGGTCCTGCTGCTGGGTTGTTGCCCTCCTACGGCCTCCTCCACGTCTCCTGATGTACTGGCCTGTCTCCTGGTAGCGCCTCCATGCTCTGGACACTACGCTGACAGACACAGCAAACCTTCTTGCCACAGCTCGCATTGATGTGCCATCCTGGATGAGCTGCACTACCTGAGCCACTTGTGTGGGTTGTAGACTCTGTCTCATGCTACCACTAGAGTGAGAGCACCGCCAGCATTCAAAAGTGACCAAAACATCAGCCAGGAAGCATAGGAACTGAGAAGTGGTCTGTGGTCACCACCTGCAGAATCACTCCTTTATTGGGGGTGTCTTGCTAATTGCCTATAATTTCCACCTTTTGTCTATTCCATTTGCACAACAGCATGTGAAATTTATTGTCAATCAGTGTTGCTTCCTAAGTGGACAGTTTGATTTCACAGAAGTGTGATTGACTTGGAGTTACATTGTGTTGTTTAAGTGTTCCCTTTATTTTTTTGAGCAGTGTAGTATATTCTAGAATTCATCCATGATGTCATAATGATAGTTTAACCAGGTTTCTAGGCTATATAGTATATTCTAGAATTCATCCATTATGTCACAATGATAGTTTAACCAGGTTTCTAGGCTATATAGTATATTCTAGAATTCATCCATGATGTCATAATGATAGTTTAAGGGGGAAGGTGTTACAGGCTTTGGTTAGCCATTTATGTTTTGAGGTTGGACTTTATCGCGTATAGCTCGTTAGCACGTATAACTCGTTAGCTCGTTAGCACGTATAGCTCGTTAGCTCGTAGGACGCACTGATGGTGTCACCTCGTTAGTCAGTAAAACCCCACCTGTTTAGTTGTCAGTGACTCTTTGTTAGTTCGCTATTAAGTGTTATTTCTGGTTTTCTTTATAACAATGTAGTAAAACAAGCTTATATTTTGGGTTGGATGTTGCATCCAATTGTTAATATTTTAATCAATGGCATTTCTTTAGGCTTATTTGTCTTTCAGTTGTTAATCTTCTGTTTGCTAAATATATATATATATTTTTAATGTGATGTATAAATAAAGCTTGATTTGATTTGAACATATTTTAAAACAAATTGCAAAACAAATGAACCCAATGACTGACCAATCAACAGACTCTTGCTAAACCAATGAATAAAAATGTGCAAAAGCAACACATATCTTGGTCCATCTTTAGTATGAAAAACAGTATGAATTCAGTATATCTCCCACTATGTCAAAATAGTGCTGGTATGTAAGTTTAGTATCATTTTTCAACCAACCCAGTTCATATGTTGAAAATGAAACATTTTGAAATCAACAATACTTCAAAGGATTCAAACACTGAAAACTGAAACAAACAAATGGATCAATCCCACTTTTCCAGCCGATGCCCCCATAGTATCTTTCAGAGCCCCTCCTAAAAAACAAGTTATGTTTTGGGTTGGATGTAGCATCATATTGTTAATATTTTAATCAATGGCATTTCCTTTGCAATGCTCATTAGTCTTTCAGTTGTTCTTTGTTTTTTTATCCTCAATATTTCTGTTTATTTTCACTGTTTTTTCCTGTGAAGCCATTGTGTTGCACCATGTCTGAAATGTGCTGTATAAATAAAGCTTGATTTGATTTCAACAAATGAACCCAATGACCAATCAACAGACTCTTGGTCCCTCTTAGTATGAAAAACAGTATCACTTTTCCAGCCTGCTGAAGGCGTGGTGGAGTGGTAAACACGGCTCTACCAGGGGCTTGAGGTGGTCTCCCACAGCTCTGCTGGTGGAGTGGTAAACACCACCCCCGGCTCTACCAGGGGCTTGAGGTGGTTTCCCACAGCTCTGCTTATGTCATGTTCTGTGGCCTTACTGTTCCATTTCTTGACTGCCCCTGCAACACAGAAATAAACACATTTAGTCATATTATATAAAACATAAAAAGTAATGGATATGGAGCATCTATGGCCTCAGTTACACCTGGTACCTAAATGTGACTTCTGTCATCCGATCACTCCAAGCTCCATTAGGTTCAGATCTAACAGGATGGGCCTTTGACAGTCTGGACGCAGTCAGGCCACTGAATATAAATAAGCAATGTAAAGAGATAGAGATACATCCTTGGGACGTCCCTAGCCTGTTGAAGTTGACATTTAAAGGGGTTAAG